>NW_009695619.1:43791-44146 GCF_000703405.1 Apaloderma vittatum | reverse complement strand
TGCGGGCGGGGCAGCGAGCGGGGTCGTCCCCACCGGCCTCGAGGCCCCGCTGCCTCTCGAGGTTCCTTTAGTTCTCTCTTGGTCCTCCTTAAGGGCAGTGTCCAGGCATCGTGTTCCGTAAGCGCCCTGGCGTCACCTAAATAATAAACAGAGCTAACTAGGATCCGTCATCATAGTCTGCCTCCTTGTCAAAAACACAATGTTCTTGCTGCTCTTCCTCAGTTTATTTCGGTTGTCCGTGTCAAGCCATAGTGAGGCGTCAAGATGGCAGTTTCACCAAGTCTTGGCAGCCCTGGCTGGACCCGCTGTGCGAGTGCCGTTAGCCCTGTCAGTCCTGAGGCCTCGTCCTTCATTG
>NW_009695619.1:37573-43760 GCF_000703405.1 Apaloderma vittatum | reverse complement strand
CTCGGTCTGCGAGCACTCTGGCCATACTCATCTACGCGAGGAAATCCTTTGTCTTTTAACCAAACGGAAGGTTCTTTGCAGCCCACATCACTGTCAAGTAACTAAGGGAGAACATCTTTCTAAGCAGTGTGTGAAATAATCTTGCAACAAGTCAAGCCCTCTTTCCTACATCCATGTAACTTTTGATTGAAATCTTCCTGTTAGGCATCAGGTTAAGTCACATTCGTAGTTGTGTGGAAGAGCCCATAGTCCACTACAAGACTCTGAGCTGTCCAGTTCCCTTTTTCTGAAGATGAAGAAGTTTTCCCATTCTCCGCCCTCAAGAAATACAAGAACACTAGCTCAAGTTTTCCATTCCTATATGCGAAAGAAGTTCATTTTGCTGGATTTAGTTCAGGAAACATGAAACTTGTGATTGCGGTGAAACTATTGGTTGCTAAACCAACCAGTTGACCTTCCAGGGTCTAATTGGAAGAGTTGTTTGGCTGCTCTGCAGTTACGGAAATGAACTGTCATCACTGAATTGTCTCCGACTCATGTCTTTCAGACATTTGTGCTTATTTACAAGCAAACTCAAAGGATTTTTGTGGAATTGCTCACAGATATTACAAGAATGTGTAAGTCTTTGGGGGAATCAAGACTTTAGCTACGTGCAAGAAGTTTAAAGGGAAGTGGCTGCATGTAGGACAGTAACTTAAGAAATCTTTTGAAATGTTAGTGGACATAAGGAAATATATTTACCTGATGAGGACAGTCAAGCATTGGAACCTCAGAGAGGTTGTACAGACTCACCTGGTACCTGCTGGTCTCTTCATGCTCATTGCCTTGATATTCTTGATTTATCTGTCAAGTAACCTGGCATTGCCAGCGGAAAAAAAAGAAGATTGCCGTTTTTCTTCATAAGCTTTCCAGTTATCTGCTAAGGATTAACAAAAACGTATCATCAAGTTAGTATCATCTTCACTGGTCTCAGGAAAAAAACATTTCTCTGTCAGTTGAGTATTCAGCAACTAGGTGTTAAGTCCAGAATTCTTCGTCGGTTGTTGCTCCATGTGTCCCTGCACATTATGGAAAGCCTCTCGTGCTGTTGGTGTTGACGACGTTCTCAGCTCCTCCAGGAGCTGAGAAGTTGTTTAATAAAATTTAGGGATGGTCCAGGGAAGTGGCAGCTGCATATCCCGTTGCTCTTCCCTGTAGTGGTCCAGTTCCCGTTCTACAGGAGGGCTTGGTGATGGACTCTTCCAAATCCTGTGCCCATGGAATAATGAGAATTTCTTATAAAACTGTACTTTCCTTCCTATGCAAAAAATCAAGACTAATTTAATAGTTTCCTCAGAGAGGAACTTGACAGAGGCTGGTGACCTCAGAATTGTTCTTTTCAATATAAAAATCTTTTGCAAATGCTGCTGTTCTAGAAGCACGTGTACTGAAACTGTTGATAAGTCGTTGCCATGTTTTAGCTCAATCCACCATAACGAGTCCCAAAGTTTTGCCAGTGTAAGACTGACAGGGAAGTTTGTCTCATTTTGATTTATTACACTCTCTGGTAAAATTTTATGGCCAAATTGTTATTTTAGAAAGGGTTAATTTTTGCCCCAAATCAAACCTATATTTTCTAAGGAAAATATACTGACATATTTAACTTTTTGTACTTGATAAATAATATCAAGGTTAACTTCAAAGGTGTCTCCTTGTATGTTTTTTTTAATTTAGCTTCTAGAAATCTTTGTGGCAATCCAACTTTAATTTGTATGTAATATCATTGTCTGGCAGCAGTTTATATTTTGAATAGAATGATCATTTATTTATGACAGTGCTCAGCCAACCCATTGAACTAGACACGGCAGTTTGGGCCGTGCAGCTCTGACTACTGAAATCTGACACTTGGGCTCTTGGAAATCAATTTGGTGTGAACAGGTGAGCACCTGGATGTGTCTATGTCAAGAAAACGGCTGTTTGCAAAAGACTTTTGATTTGGCACGGCTTTAGTAAAAGATGGAAGGAGATCATCTCATTTAGAAAGTTTTGTTTCGCTCCTCGGTGGTACAAAGACGATGAAAACGTTGCTCTGCAAAGGCTTGTGCACCTCTCAAAGGATGCTTTGATGTCACAATCTTTGAGTTCACTTTCTAAAAATAAGCAGAACGGGTCTCAGTCTTTTACATCGGGACTTTTCATGTTGTATAAAATACAGAAAAGTTAAGTAAGCTTCTCGTGCCCACTTCAAGCCCACTTCATGATTAGGGTGGTGGAAATCAGTTCTGAAATCACTCCCAGCGTTCTTGAAGAGGTTGTTTCAAATTTTCTGTCATTTAATGGCTGTTGTGTCCCATTGTTTCTTCCAGACATTCCAATTCATGTTGGTCTTTTCCTTAAGAAGTCTTGTAGGAAGCTTTATCTAGTGAATCTTCTTCAAGGTTTTCTGTCAATGACTGACCCTGTTCAGGTGATTTCCATCATCCACCTTAGAAGAGTTGTAACGGCATAACAGCAGGGCTCTTGTGCCTCCCGCCTGCTTTTTTGCTCTGCCATCATCTAAACTCTTCAAAATAAGGCTTCTCTAGCAGAGTATTTCATCAAGGACAAGTTAGCAGCTGTGTGTGCACTCAGTGTCTCTCATCTCAGACTTACATTTTTTAATAGAAAAAAATGTGTTTCCACGGAGGTAAAAGAGGAAGATGGGTAGAGTGAGTACACCCGCAAGACGGGTTTTTTAAATTAGTTGTCCAGTGAAAACATTACAAAAAAGAGTGTGCAGAGTCAAGAAAAAAGTCAGTCTGGGAAAATCACTTGAGGATAAAATGAACTCTGTTCCTGGAAAAGAACCGGTAGAACGTTTGGTGAGTGCTGTAGGTGTGAGGCTGTGATAAACCAATCCTTGCAGGTTGCTGATCCCAGGAGCAGTTACTTTATTTCTAGAAGCTGGTACCGGGCTGAAGCAAAAGCTGAGTTTGAAAGAGGTTGGGATCTGCTGTGACGAGCTGGTCTTGAACTGTGAGAACAGGAAGGCTGGTTTGAGCCTGGAGCAGGCTGCAGATCGGTGCTGGCCTCGTAACCTAGAGCACATGGCCTGTGTCGCCAGAGTCTTTGACTCTCTGGAAGTGCTGCTGGTTCCAAAGACAAGTTGAAAATACCGTAACTTTGCTTTACGGAGCTGGTACTGATCCAAGGTTCAGGAATCTCGGACTCTTCTGAGCCACCAAACGCTGTGAAGTTGCCGTTGCGTGTCAGCGTGCCGGGCCTGCGCTGGGATGGGCTGTGCAGGCTGAGTCGTGTTGTGGGTGAGAAATCCAGGACCAACAGGAGATTCTTGGTTTTCCTTTCTTAGCTGTGTGATTGAGAGCGTAGAAATAAATGTTTTCCGTTTGCAGCCTTTATGCTGTAAGTGATACCCACAGAATAGTTCCCTGTCTAGTCTCGCCCAGGTTCTCTGGACTCTTTCTGCCGTCAGTGCCAGAGGTGGGACTCTCTGACCGAGCATCTGCCCAGTCCCAGGGCAGGATGATTTGCTGCTCGGGGAGTCTCCTCACTTCCACTGGGTTGGAAGAGAGGTTGCTTGAATCGCTGGCCTAATAAACTAATGTTTGGGTGTCTAAATTTAGGTGGAAAGGACCCGAGACAGAATTAGCACAGCCGCATGGAGTTATTCCTACAGAAGAAATTCTGGATTCGTTACTTTCTTTCATTATTTTTTAAATAACTTACTTGTGTAGTTTTTTGAATCTTGATGTTTGTTACAACAGTCTAAAAAGTACGTGGAAAGATTTAGTCTTTATTAAATGGTGCTATTTACTCAGGAAAGCTTTTATGAAGTGCAATTTACTTAATGCTGACTATTAACCGGTCTCTGTTACATCTAATATTGCCTGATAGAAGTTGTTATAGTGAAAAATTATGAAAAAATTGCACTTTCTTGTGGTTTTTGGCAAAATTTCTGCTATCTTGAAACTTACTGAACTGACTGGCTAAATATGTTTTAAGAAGGTTTCCTTTGGGGGAGGATGCTTGTGTAAGGCAAGCCTCGCCTCCGGCATTTCTGCAGGCAGAAGGCTCAAGCAGACGTGGGTCAGGATTTTTGGCTGCCTCGCTGTGATGGGGGGTTTGTGTTTGTTCGTGTAACGGGGCAGTTCTCAAGCTCTTCCTGAAGCAATCAGCAGAGCTTTGCTGAGAGCCCTGATCACATAGTACTCCTGTTTTTTCTGCCTGTTTTTACAGGTGTTCAGACATTTCATTTGGAAGAGCCTTGGATACTTGTAACGGTATCTGCAAAGGAGGTGGAACGTCCGACTAAGCTGCCTATTGTAAGAACCACTTCTTCATAGGAAAAGCCAAAGTAGAAGCCAACCAGGGCGGCAGCTGCCAATGGGACTGGAATTGTAGCCACCTGAAAGAGCAAAATACCAGATTTTATAAGAGCAGGAGAGGAGAAAGTCGTAGAAATGTACAGGAACGTGGAAGAGAAGTGGAACAGGCGAAAAGGAGGTCTGAGTTAGGAAGGCACTGTGAAGAATAAAGTAAGCCACATGATTGCTTTTCTCTCTTTAGGGATAGAAACACTGAAATAGAGAGGACCGATATACATCCGGGCTCTCCAGTTTTCACCACCAATTGTTGTTGTTGGCACCGAACTCTTACAAGAAGGGGAGAGACTTGCAGTACCTAATGGTAGATGAGCTGATTCACCAGTGTGGGCCTAGGAGCGTATAAACCCTTCTGTGCAGGAGGGCTGATAATCCCTGCTGTGTTTATCAACAAGCAGAAGGTGCTACATGTGTAAATTTTCCTGATTTGCAGGCAGAACCATCTTGCAAGCTTCTCTGAGGACAAATTATAATGAAGAGCAGACGACAGGTTTTATGCATGTTTCACTTTCTATAAAGATTAATTTAGAGAGGTGGTGCTTCCCGCTTTTTTTCCCTGTTAGTCACAGAACTAGTAGAAGGCATTTACAAACACAATTAATTGTCCTCTTGGGGGAGACACTGAGTACAGGACGCTTTCTAAGGTTGTGGTACTGGTTCTCCACCCCAGGTTGTTACCTTCATTGCTTTGTGGTTGCGTTACGTGGACTGGCTTTCCCTCAGAAAACATGGTGATTGCTCTCTCTTAATGAGCCACTCGGCTTCTCAGTTAAGTGGAATTAAGGGGATTGCCCGCTCTGCAGAACATAACCTCTGACTGGCCAGGCTTTGGAAAGCTTTGGCCAAAAGTATGTGTTTGTCATTTGGAAAATGCTGTCTTTCTGGTGGGATGCTGAAATGTGTAACTGAACTGAAATATTTGGTTTGGAATTACTGCTCGCTGAGAACCGTAGCAGAAATGGATGTTGTTATGATGTGGACCCTGCTCTGATTTTAGTGATTTTTACATCCACATGAACTTCAGTTTAGTTTTTCTAACTTACACAGTGAGAACCAGGAATTTTCCCAATTTCAGCTCATTTACAGATTTAACGTAACCAAAATCCCAGCAACGGCAATTGTTTGTAGAGTATTTTAACGAGCAATAAGCAAGATCAGCGTGTAGCCAGGGGTGAGGTTTTGAGGGGAGAAGTTCTTTGTTAAAAGAAAGCCTTTATTGTGGCTGTCTTGGCTCGGTTGCTCGATGTGTGTTTTGTGTCTGTGTTTCTTAATTTGCAAAGCCCACGTATTTAGCAGCTTCAGATCAGCGCAGCGGACTCCAGTGTCTTTGGAAAAACAGTTGCAAGGTGAAGCTTTCCCGTGTGGAGCTGCTTCCTGCTCGAATCCGTGTTTTTGCGGGTGGGTGGCAGGAGGGCTCAGATCTCCCCCTGGTTTTTGTAGGTTTAAACCACCTACATGTGGTTTTTGTAGACTGAAACCACCAATCGTTCAGAAAACAAGACACGCCATAACTGTCTGCGTGTTTGACAGAGTCCCCTGCTCGGCCCCACGCAGGTGGGGAGCACTGAGCAGCTGGTGTGTGCGTTTGGTGGGCACGGAAACTGTCGCGTGAATGGGGGCTTTGCTTGGAATTGGACTGTGAATGTTCTGAAAGCCCAGGAATGTCAGAAAATCCTGGGGACAGAAAGGGGCGATACACCTGTGTGCTGAGCCGCTCCCCATCCGTGATTCCTGGTGAATCATTCTAAAAATGCACAAGTATATCATCAACAGCAGGTGCCTAAATCGCGTTGCTGAACACTTAAAAATTGAAGGTGTGTGAGTAA
>NW_009695619.1:32253-37119 GCF_000703405.1 Apaloderma vittatum | reverse complement strand
GCCGCTCCCCCCTCCCGAGGTGCTCCAAAGGTAGGAATCGACAGGTCTGGCCATGCTTTTGGTGGAAAGAGGCGCCGGGAGAGACCCGTGGCTGAATTCCGCTCCTGCGGCGGAGTTTTCCGGTAGCGGAGGTGCGGCGCGGTGGCTGCCTGCCTGGCATCCCTTCCCGGGATGTCATGTGGAAAAGGTCAGGGGGTGCTTCCTGAGCTCCCCGCAGCTGGGTCCAGAAGAGCGATTGCAATTTAAATTGCCTTTTTTGTGTGTTTTCCATGGTGTCTTCCTTATCAGTTTAATGAATTCTGAAGCTGGGGGGCGTTCCGCTGTGTCTAGGGGGACAAGGAAACTGTGCAGATGAGAAATTGAGAGTCAGTTCTGACTATTTTGTACTGCAGTTTTCTTAACATCTGCTTCCTTTCCACAGTTTGCATATGGATGCAGCAAAACCACGGATCCTCCTTGAAAAGATTTGCTAGAAAGACACCTACCTGCCTGTGTGTGTAAAGTTGTTAGGTTGTTTTGGTTATTTTTTAAAAGGAATTCTGTGGTTTGCATACAAAACAACGTTGTAGCCATAGGCGTCTTCTCTCTTTGTATTGCACAAAAATAACCTATTCATTGTTTGATTTGTGGAAACCACGGCAACTCTGAAGACAGTTAAAATATTAAAGAGGTTTTTAGTTATTTCAAATTAGCACATTTTATTAAAGTGTAAACGGTGTCCTTCTGTCACCCCAGGGGTTAGTGCTCAGGATGTAACACTGTTTCCCTGGAGTCTAAGATACAGTTTTTACAAAATAGCAACATACCAAGTGGGGTTTTTTTATTGTTTTCTAATAAAAGCAGTACTGTCTTTATGTAAGGAGTAGCTAATTTGAAGCAAAACACATTGCTTCCAGGAATTCCTAACTCATTGTCACCGTTTCTGTCTTCTTTTGCTTCATTTATTTATTTATTCCAACCTGAGTAGGCAGAGCATTACTTTGTGCACAACCCTAGCTCATGAGACAGTCACTGAAGAAGATATGTTCTAAACATTGAATTTTGCTAACATCGAGCTTAAACTGTTCTGTCTTAAACTCTCAGGGAATGCTCACTGTGTAAACGCACTCAGCATCATTAAGTTATTATCTGGCAAAATATTAGACAAAGATTGAATGGAGGTGTTTTAAGATATTCTTGAGTTTTGTTTCACAACTGCAAGCGTGTTTCAAGGACTGTGTTGAGGAGTTGAAGCCTGGAGCATTTTAACAGGAAACTTTCTCATCCTGGTGCTTTCCATTCTGTAGTTCCCTGGGACTTTGTCTGGGATATCGAGGTGCCTCTTCTTAGAGCTGTCAAAACTGCCCCCTAGGAAATGCCATCTGATAAATCGGTTTCATGTTTGCCACTAATCACCATATCTTTAAAAATCTGGGCAGAGGAGATAAAGGAAGTGAAGAATGATGACAACTAATGAAAAGAGCAAATGTGAGGTTTGGTGAGAGAGGGCATTGCCTTGCAGAAATGTGATAGAATAATATGGAAATAGTAAATTGGGATTATTACTAACAGTTCTGTGTAATACAAGCCTGTAATCCAGTGAAAGCCAACTCGTGACAGATGAAGGTGACACATTTTTATGTAACTTTTTATATATAAAATTTCCTCCTGAGGTGGCGTTAAACAAGATTGTAATAGGATTCAGGAAGGGAATAGAAGTGTATGTAGTTGAGAGAATACCTCACACTAATTCAGAAAAAAATGTATTTGAGCGCTCATTTCAGGGCACAGTCCAGTTATAGACCGCGATGGGCTGAGTCACTGGGGAGAAATGTGTGTATTTCTGTGTACGCATCCACACACACGCAGACAAACACTTCCCCAGTTTCCTCTCTTTGGATTTACACCGTGTGGGAGTTCGGATGCTGTTCATCATAAGAAGTGAGATTGTGGCTTAGATAAGATTGCTAATATTATCAAATGCTGCAGTTCCCGTTTTATAAATATTGCCAATAGAAGCTGTTGACCACAGACGCACATCTTCCTCTGTGCCCTAAAACCTTTCAAAGGAAGAAAATATTCAAGATGATCTCTTATTTTGATAGCCTCGCAAAATAAAGAGAAAAGAAACAATATTTTTTTCCCCCCTGAGGATGACCTTGTGGTTGGAAATTGTCTTGGAGTCCTTCCAGGTAGATTGTAAGTGTTTTCCAGCTTGTCCAAAATATTTGTGGTCGTCTCCAATGTGCTCTTTCAGGTGGCCCCTTGTACTGACTTGCCTGTTGTCGTTTCTTTGAGTGAAACAGTTCAGAGAGGTCCAGACTACAAAATGTGTTCTTTTCCTAGTAGCAGCGTTCTGACAGAACATGAGAACAAAACATCTGGTTCTGACACCGCTTATTGAAAGATTTGTTACCACCAGAGGAGGAGGAATACGGGGCTTTGGATGTGTAAGCTCACCAGGATTGCGGTAGGACCTGGAATACTTTCCCATGGGTACTCTGAATCTCCAGAGTTAAAGAACACTTGGATATAACCCTGCTTCGAGGAGAGGGTGGTCTAATGCTTCATCTCAGCCGAGAAGTTCTCTCGCTTTACCAGCAAGTTGTCTGATATATTTTGGGGAAGAAAGAGCACTGCTGACGTGAAGCAAGGAAGGGATCAAGCGAGGTCAGCGCAGAGAAGAGGGCCCAGGCTGTGGGTCTTGCCTCCCCAGGCTCCATACTCTGGTATTATTGTCAAATGGCAACAAGTTGCTTTTTTTGGTGCTTCTCTAAAAGCAGCACACCACCACTCTCCTCCTCAGCATCTGAGGTTAGCACTAAGCATATCCAATATTTATGGGGATTAATTTTACACTAGTGTAAACTTAGTTGACTACAAGTGGACTTGTAGATAGTCATTAAACTTGCATCTCTGGAGACGCTCCTCGGATCATTGTAGCAGTAACAGAACTCAGGCCTTGCAAACCTTCCTGGAGAGTGTTTCCTTACTCTTTGTACCTCTAGATAATTACAATTAGTAGACTTGCATCAGCCTTGTGGAGAAGCATAACTTTTTTTTTTTAATTTTGGTTCTGTATTTCACTTTTCCAACCTGAACTATCTGCTCAGAGAAGCTGGAAAGATTTGGTGCAGTGTCAGATTATTTTGATAGTCACAAGGCTGGACAGGTCCTCATTATTCCATGTGTGTCAAAATAAGGAGCAAACTTGTCTTTGTAGACCTGCAAGCGATACTGGAAAGAGACTGAGGGACTCAGCTGTCACATGAACCCTGGGACAATCTGTTGTCCTCCTTCCCCAGAGCTGGCTGCTGCCAAACTGATAGTTCCCGTCACAGTCCTGTGGAATATCGGATTTATCAATTAAATTACTTGAGTTAAATGAAATTAGAGATCATCCCTTTGCTATCAAATCCCATTACTTTCCCTAAGATGGCTTAAGAATTGAAGTGTGAGCGGGATCTCCCAGAAAGGAAAGCGCAGAGCTGGAGCCGTCGAGAAAGGAGGGATGACTGAAATGAATTGCTGTTAGCTTTGAGGCAGAACAGAAGGATGCTGAGGAGTTGCACATTCTAAAAGAAACTTTAATTATGCTGAGTGTGCACATTTCTTCAGCCAGCGTGCCAGCACGCCGTCAGCTTTAACGTCTGTCAGAGAATGTTTCATGTAAACAGATGTTTTGTGCGGCGCTCGGAAGTCCTTCTCTGGCTCGTCTTCCCGCTGCCGCTCGTCAGGGAGCTGAGCAGTACATTTCGCTGTTCCTGCGCAGGGAACGTTCCCTGTTAGAGAGATGAACCCTCTGGATCTGCGCAGCCCCTGTCAGTGGAAGGAGCTGTATGTGCTGATGTTTTTCCATTCGTAACGGCCAGCGGAGGTGGAGGATTGTAGAACGTCAAAGTGGGCAGAATCTGCGATCTTGACCTCGTGCAAATATCTCTTGTAGAAGTGGAAATTTTGAGGTTCCCTTATCTCACCTCTCTCCCCTACCTTCTCTGCGAAGTGGCACTTATTCTAAATTTTCATGGTGTGCTTTTTCCTTCTGAGCTTGTTAGGGTGAAAGAGACATCTCAGTAGTGTAACAGTCCTGATTCAGAGAATGTTGCTTGGGGCAGGGAATTGTGACCCTTCTTGTTGGTTTTGGTTTAGATTGGATACTTTTTAGCAAAGTACCTGGCAGCTGACCAAGATAATGATATAGTGCTTTCCTTTTTGCAGTTTGAAGATAAATCTGATGCGGTATTTGATATTACAGAAAAATGTAAGTACTTTCATTTCTTTATCTAAGGCCGTAGTTTCACAAAACATTTCTTAGAAGTACACCTGCTGCTGAAAAGACTGTCTTGCCCTGCTCCTAGCCCTTGCTGCACGTTCCCTCCATGCCTTGCCTTCTCCAAAAGTGTTACAAATGAAATGAGCTGGAGTTAGTTAATGTTTTTTTCTGTCTCTGGTTAGTTTTACGTAGTTTAGCTTCTGCTCCACTGTGTGGTGAGCAGGACAGAACTGTTTCTTACGTCAGCAATGTTTTTATTAGTAACATTGGCCTGAGAAGTCTTAGAGTATTCAAGGAATTACAGCATCATATGGGTTGGGAAAGGACAGTTACGCTTGTCCTTTGTTACACATAAAGTGAATTTTCTGAGTGTTTATGGTTTTTTTTTCTCCCTAGGTGGTGAAATTCTGGATGCCGAAATGTCTGAGGACACTGACCACAACTTAACACCTGCCCTCGACAGCATATCTTACGGAATACAGAATCGGACAGGGTCTGAAAACTCGCTGCTGGACGATGAGGACGAGGATTATTTTCTGAACTCTGGAGATCTTGCAGGCATACCTGTTGTTGGCAGTGACAATGAAGATGATCAGAATTTCACTCCAAAAGAC
>NW_009695619.1:3312-32222 GCF_000703405.1 Apaloderma vittatum | reverse complement strand
CTTCAGCGATTCATGATGAAGACCATCTGGAAGAGGGCAAGAGAGTCACAGAACATGAATTGGACAGTGAAAAAGAAATTCAAATTCAGAATGCAGTCCAAAAGGATCTCACATCACCATTTGAGCAGGGTCCTGTACTTAAATCCCTTCGGAAAGATTTTAGCATAACAAGAGATAATGGCAAAGAGACTTTTTCAGCAAAGGACAAGAATAGAGAAGGACATTTTCAAGAACGTGAAAAACGGTTGGAAAAAATCCCTAAAGATATGGATTCTAGATTGAAAAGCAGTTTTCTTGACAAAGCAGGTAACTGTTGACATCGTAGACCTGGCTACCCAGCAGCGAGGAAGGAAGAACTAGACAGAAATTAGCAGTAGAGCTAGTTATTATAAACGTCATCATGTTGAGGAGAATGTGCAGAGCTGCATGTGGGGAAGCATTTTATAAAGAACCCAGAAGCACAGCGAACTGGGTATTAGGACTAGGATTGGTAGAAGGACCTGGCAGCGTTCGGGGAGGTCTCGTTCTTTGCAGCTTGTTTCCAAGCCTCGACATATCCTTTGTTGTTGTGGTTTACCAACCCACGCTGGGGGACAATTCAAGCTGCCTTTTGGTTTTTTCTTGCTGCTTTTTTTATAGACCTTGGAACTCCACAGAAGGAAAACTGCTGAGGTTTAGCTGAAGTCGGTGGCCAGCATTCAGTAATGCACACCTGTTTAAAGCAGTAGGCATTTGCTAGTAGCATCACAGAAAGGTGTCCTGGGATTGTCTTAGTGTCTGCAGGAAGTGAGCCAGAGAATAACCCGAGGTCTGCTTTCCCTGGGAGGCTGCTCTCCTTCTTCCTCAGATGCTTGTGTCTTGGGCTGTGTCCAGCCAACACAGAACCAGAGATGCCTGTAATCCATTTCTCATTCAAGAGAGCCTGACAGTCGCCAGTCCTGCTGCCCACGAACTTGGGTTTGGCTTCCCAAGCTCTGAAAGTTACAGTAGGACAGTGAATGAAGGAGTTCAGAATAACCGGGCTGGAACATGGGATTTAATTTTATTCAGAAGACTGGATGGAGAGAGGGTAGACCAACAAGTGAGAGCCTCCTGGCTACTTGTTCAGATTCACAGCTTACAGTTCTGATATTTAAACTTCTTATGTTTAGTAACAGCATCTTAAAATCAGTGCTTCTAGGTTGCACAAATGATAAAGAAGCAATACAGATGGTTTTTAAAATGAAGAAGAGTTAAAGATGTCTCTTAGCTTTTACCTCCAGGTAGAAATCAAGTGAAGGCTGTTTCTGCACAAAAGGCAGATTTCAGAAAATTGTAAACAGCCACAGTTACAGGTTGTGGCTGAAAGCTGGGCAGCCTCGGAGTAGTCAGTAAGGCAGACAGCAGCAGTAGATGCTCATAGGCAGCATCCAGTATCCAGGCAAATGCAGAGTTTTTAAAGATGCGTGCTGAAAAAGCACAAGCTGCTGTTTCCTGAGGAGAGGGGCAAAAGCAAAAGACAGGAACAGCAAAGAAAAAGATCAAAGTTGTTGCTCTGAAAATATTTTCTGATTTAGCTGTTGAAACATGGGAAAGCTCAGAACCCACTGGGGTGTAGAAAATTCTGAATGAACAATTTGCCTCAGAATTTTACAACCATTTTGCTGGAATGGGAGAATAATGACCCGATAGAATAATAAAAAATGTCAGTTGTCTTTTAAGTTCCCATCGTGTTTGCAGGGAGGAGAAAGGGAGTGGTTTAATACTTCTGAGGTGCTGTCGGACTGTGGGGTTGGGGATCAGCATGAAACTCTAGATAGTTTTAAAGGAAATGCATTGGAATCTGTATTCATTTATATTTAATGTATATGTTTTCCTCAGTTCATAATCAAGTAGAAGAAACATTACGGACGCAGTTAGCGCCACAAACTCCAGAAACTAACTTCAGGGTAAGCTATAGATCTTTCAAACACTTTTGTGAGTGCAGCAATATACTGGAATAATTCGAAGATACGCATTTTTTATTTGAGTGTAAATTTGAGTGTCAAGAAATCTGATCTTCTGACTCTTAGCCATCTTTGCTGCTTAAACAGTGCCTGTAATTTCTTAAGATTTTGCTGACCCTCTCTTGGGATTGAGGATTCTTTCGCTAGCCACTTCCACGGTCAGCATGGTCTGACTGACCGGCGAGCCGAACCTAGACTTGGATGCATCCACTTGACCTGCTGCCTTTTTTCCAGCTGAGACAGGGAACAGCCAATTCGACAGGAGCCGCTGCCCCAGCAGCCGAATGCCCCTCCCGAGAAGCGACTTAGCGAGCTGGGTGGCTTCTGCTTTGTCCAGAGGAGTGGAGAGGATTGGGGGTGGGATGACGGAGGGTGCTGCAGGGAGGCAGAGGCAGCGGGTGCTGCCCAGCATTTCTCCCACCTTCCAGTGGCAGGACCCATTTCTCTTGGTCTGCAGCAGAAACTCCCCCTGGCAGCAGCCCAACTCCGAATGGCAGATGCAGGAGGGTGAATTCTTTTTCATATTATTGTTTCAGGAGTCTAGCTACCTATTTTCTAGTAAGGAATCTATTGGACAAGAGCTGGGGAATTCCTTTGCACCAAGTATTAGAATTAAGGAGGAGCCTTTGGATGACGAATATGATAAAGCTATGGCCCCACAGCAGGGACTATTAGACAAAATTAAAGATGAACCTGATAATTCCGAGGTAAGTTTCCCATTGCATTTCTCATTTTGGTCTGACAGCTGACCGCATAAGCTGGACGTAAATTCAGCATTTATTTCGTTTTTGAGCGAAATTTAACTTGAAGAACGTAGTTTAGTAGAAGGTTTTTTCCCCTCTTTTACTACCATGAAACCCAAACCCCCGATTTTTTGATGTCGTGTTACTGTGTCACTGAAAATGTTTTGGTTTTCAGTTAGAGACAGAGCAAAGTGCTGTAAAACTTTGATTATTAAATCTATGGCAATGTAGACACTTTATCTCCCCTCAGTGTCACTAGGAAATAAAATGTAAATCACGTTTTCCTGAGTACTTGGTGAGCAGTCACAGCTGGAGACGTGAAGTTACAACAGTGCTGTTCCCTCTGCCACCCTCCTCAAGGTTACCTGTGCGAGCACAGCGGTTCGTTGGTTGTTCTTGTTTTGAATTAAGACTTAGAGGTCTTACCTTAGCGAAATATTTAAATACGTACATGTCCGTGAAGTCAATTTAAGCATGTCTTTACGTGACTTTCTCGTTTGAGACTGAAGGTTTTCTGTGATGATACAGGTTAAAGTTCAATAATTGCAAACTGGAGAAAGTCTGACCTATGGATTGTGCTGGAGCAAGGATTGCTGAGCTCTCTGAGCTCTCTTTGCCGCTGGCTTGCCGTGTGGCACCAGGGAAATGATCTGAGTTGCAATTCCTGAGTCCTCTCTGCTAATACTTGGGTTACAAGCCGAAGCTTACGTGCAGTTAAAGGTGTGCAGAGCTTCCCGAGCGGATTCATCCCGCTCGCATCAACACGGGGGTGCTGGTGGTCTTGGTCTCTCTGGCATCGTTCCGTGTGCTTCTGCTGCACCTCCTCTTGCCTCTGCGACTGTCTTCCCGACATTTTTTCTTCTTTTCTCATGACACTTTTTGGCTTAATAAAATAAGAGAAGTAAACTAAGAAGTATAAAATAAAGAAGTGAACTAATATTTGGAACTGTTCAGCTTTCAGTGCCCTTCTGACTGGTTCAGGGGCTGTGAGGTTGTTTGGGTTTGGTTTTCCTGAAGCGTATATGATGTCAAACCACGGGTAGATTAGTTAAATCTGTCTGTTCTTTTGTCCTCCCAAGATGGCATCTGCTGTGTGGATTTTTGTGGAAAGCAATACAAGATGTCTGTGGTTATCAGAGATACTAAGTAAAAGTGAAGACTTGAAGAATTTAAATGTCAAATATCGTGTTCTTCAAAATACTAATTTCCGGAGTAAAATCCTGTAATTATCAACTCTGCCTGACACTGGAAAAGTATGAGAACTGATGAAGTTTCATTTTGTTTTGCTTTAGATTGGAATTAATGTGGGAGGGTTGTTTTGGGGTTGGTTTTTTTCATGCATCCTGAAAGATTAGAGCATTTCTTGCTGTAACCGATAGTTGGAGCTGCAAGTTCTTGGCTTTTGACACTGTTAAAATGCTTGGTCATGCACAGTTGATGTCAGGATTTGCCTCCATTTCTCTTAGTAGTCTTGGCTGAGGAAAGAACTGCAATTAAAATGCTTAAGAAAATGTATTTCTGCAAATAACTAGTTTTTAAATCGTAATGTTAGAAAAAACATGGTGCTTTAAAACCCATCGTCACATCCTGCCCGTACACAGCTTAAAAGCTTCTCTTGCTTGGGATTTGAATGTTTCAGTCTGAAGGTTCACCTAATGAATGAATACCATTGCCTGTTCTGCTGGGAAACCTGCTGAGATATAGTTTGGTTGTCTTAGTATAGAAAAAAAAATTGTTTAAGCATGTGTTTTGTGGATGTTATGTGTGATTTTGGGAGATGGCTTAAGCTGAGGGAGCAGTTCACGGCCTCTGTAGTAGTGGTTGTGCCTTGGCTTACCTGGCAGCCAGCCAGCAGCTGTGAGTTTAGCTCAGTCAGAACATGACATCACGCCCTCCCTGCTCTCAGATGACTGTAAGTAGGTTAAATCTTATCATCTCTGTAGTTCCAAGAGATTATGCTTTTCAGCCTATTAAGATTTACATGCAGAGTGTTGCAAGCTGCTTTATGGTTCCGATTTCTGGGGAGAGCGCGGGCAGGCAGCACGGTGTCCAGGCACGAAGAGCTGCCGTGGAGCACGCAAGTCATTCACAGCCTGTCGGCTGGTCCCCCAGCAGCTGCCTGCCGGGATTTTCTTGTCCTCTCCAAAGCGTGAGGTTATTCCCCTCTCGCTGCAGCCGGGCTGAGTGAGGCTCTGGCAAAGCTTCCCCTTCGGCCTCTCCAAGGCGCTTGGCTCCCCCCAGAAGGCTTCTCAGCAGCTCGGCCCCAGTCTCTGTTTCATTGTCATGTCCTGTGACAGAGAAGGGGCAGAGTGTTTGCAGAAGGAATGCTGGTGTGAGAGGAAAGCGGAGCCTTCCCGTGAGCTTTGTGAGGCCGAATTCCGAGGTGCCTTGGGGTACAGCTGGAAGGGGAACGCCCCAGGCAGCCGTGCTGTCCCGTTTCTGCCCCGCACGCTCGGTCGGAGTTTGCTGTGAACCCCCGAGCAGGTTCTGTGCGCGGCACTCTCAGAGCAGCATCCGTAAAGCCAGCCTTTGGAGCAGGCTTAGTCTTCCTCGAGATTCAGTAGAGCGTTATAAGAAATGGAAAATCATGCAACCTGTTATTACATGTGTGTATTTGTTCTCCTTTTCCTTCTCCTTTGTTTTAGGAGTACGGCCAACAGCCAAAAACTCAGGAAGGGGAGCTGAAAATCAGTGCTGTATTTTCAGTCAGTGGCAGTCCTCTTGGTAAGAAATAGGCCAAGACTAACTTTGTTTAAATGTGTGAAATATATCGCTTTTGCACATAGTATTGCAGTTTATTCTATGTTTCGTTTGCTATGTTTGACCCCAGTAGGAAGACAAAAATAGTTTGTTTTAGAGACAATGAAATTCAGAGTTTGAAAATTGGTTGTATTTTTGAGGCAAAGGGAAATTGAATGTGAAAGAGATGTTAAAAATGCATTCTCCCTCTTAAGAGTAGTCAAAACAATGTACCATGCAGAAAACCAGCACAGGGCGTGTATTTATGGCGAGTTCAGCTGCTGTTTAATCCCCCCTTAGACCCTGACAACCCGAATGAAGTCCTAAGCTTTGTGCTCGCCCCCTGCACAGAAGTGAATTATGTGTAACACGTCTCTAACGGTTACTCTATGTTTTCTCTGTGTTTGTATTTTTGGGTTTTTTTTAGCTCCACAGCTGTCATCAGGTTTCCAGCCTGCTGTGGCATCCTCTGGCATGAGTAAAATGCTCCCTTCAGTTCCAGCCACAGCTGTTCGGGTTTCCTGTTCTGGCTGTAAGAAAATCCTGCAGAAGGGGCAAACGGCGTACCAGAGGAAAGGCTCGACCCAGCTCTTCTGCTCCACACTGTGCCTCACTGGATACACTGTTCCAGCTTCTCGCCCACCAGCTTCTACCAAGAAAACCTGCTCCAGCTGCTCAAAGTAGGCCGGTGTATTTATTTGTTGTAGTCAGAATTGGTATTCAGGCAGATAATGAACGACGTCGGTTCTCTTGCTGCGCCACACGCCGTGTCTGTAGCTCCTGCTTCTGTTACACTTCCCTTCCAAACACCGTGGCCGATCCTGTGACTTGTTAGTTGGTCTCTCTGCTTTCGGTTCCGTTTCATTAATTGGGATCTGCGTGCGCATGGATGTAGCAGCCCCTGTTGGGACGTGTGCATCTTGTCTGCTTTTGATTAAACCGAGCCAAATATGAAAAACTCTGTTTCAAAAGGTGAACTACGCTTCCCTGCTGTTCTAAAATGTCGTTGTGCTCTCAAAACCAGCAGCAGAAGTACATTTTAAAAAATATTTTATGTATTATTTCTTCTAGATGGAAAAGAAATTTACCAGATCACTAAAGTTAAATAAAACATGGATTAAAATGAAATAAACCATGGCTAAATCAATATGGTTGAGGCAGGATATTTCCTCCAATTCTAAAATAAAAGAAAAAACTTTTCAAGCTGGCTCCATTCTGTGAGCTTAGATTTCTGTCGGTCTTAGCTCTTCAAAATATGTCACTGCTGCTTTCATAAGGTGTAGAGAAATTAAATGTATGAAGAATTGAGGTTTTCTAGATAGCTGAGGTTTCAGCACCCAACTCAGTTACTTGCTGCCTGGGCCCAGAGCGGAAAGGCAAGGTTTGCTTTTGAAGACTACCTGGAAATAGAATTTTCTAACAGTTTTCCTGTTGGAAACACAGGCCTGAATCTCCAACTCTAAAACCCATTTTAATTATTAAAAATTCAGTGTTCACTTGTGTTCTTATGTCCAAATTAGCAAAAGGAGACCTTTTGTGGCTGGTGCTTTAAGATCTCGTGTTCTAGACCATTAACTTGAGGCAAATAAGTAACTTTGCAGATCGATTGTGTTACGGTCTGCTTTTAGAGGAGGATTATTCATATGTATTGTTTTTAGTTATGAAAGTTACTTTGCAGAAGGAATGCTGCTTTGTTCATCATTTCTTCAGGAACAGATTTGTTACTTTTGGTTTTACAAGGTCTCATGTGAACTTTCACTGGAGACTTCAATTAATTATTCTTTTCGCTCGTTATCTCAGCGCGAAAAGACCTTGTGATAAAGTTTAGCAGTCTCGGCTGCAATTTGTATTTATTCTGTTGAAAAATGGTTTACCTCTGGCAAGACAAGGGAGAAAATTACATAAATATTTCCTCCTAGTTTTTTGGCTTAAGAGCTTTGAAGCTTTTCTTTGAACGAGTGCTTCAAAAGAGAGGAGAGATAAGGAGAAAGTTCAGTTTGTTAAATCCAGCGACAAATAGACAAAACTGTAGATGGGAGATAAGAGGTGGGAAGTTGCAATACTGGTCAGAGCGTTTGGGACTGAATTACGTGATGATTAGAAATTGTGGACTTTTGGTGTTTTTTCTGGATTTTTTCCCCTGCCCCGTTAGGATTGGTATTCTCATTGTTAAAGGGCATTATTCCACATACCGTGCTTTCTAATTTATTTTTTTTAAAGACTACACAAACCAGTTCTCTTTTCCCAGTTCCTTTCGAAAAGATTTAGGGATACAGCTTGTTGTAATTGTAGACCACTCCTAAGTGCAGGAACAAAGTGTTTCACAATACCTACTGAGGAACTGCACTTTCTAACTATTTTCCTAACAGGAAAAGAAAAATGAAGTCAGGCACTTAGATCAGCAAAAAGAAAAGATTTGAATTAAATGAATCTAGAAAACGTTCAGTCTGCAGAAAAGACAGCGAGTCGACACGAAGCCAACATTAATTCTTCATCGCTTTGTTTGTGTGTTTTTCTTTTTTCCATAGAGACATTCTAAATCCAAAGGACGTAATCACTGCCCAGTTTGACAATACCAACTCCAGTAAGGATTTCTGCAGCCAGTCTTGTCTTTCTACGTATGAACTGAAAAGGAAACCTGTTGTTACTATTCACACCAACAGCATCTCCACCAAGTGCAGCATGTGCCAGAAGAACGCAGTGGTAACCGCAGGCTTCTTTTTCCTTTGAATTTCCTGTAGATCAGGACAACGCGCTGTCTCAGAGGGGAGCGTCCCTCTCCTTTCTATCCCTGTTGTATCTTCTTTCTTTTCTTCCAGATTAGGCACGAGGTCAATTACCAGAACGTTGTGCACAAGCTCTGCAGCGATGCCTGCTTCTCCAAGTTCCGCTCGGCCAACAACTTGACCATGAACTGCTGTGAGAACTGCGGGGGGTACTGCTACAGCGGCTCTGGCCAGTGCCACGTGCTCCAGATAGAGGGACAGTCCAAAAAGTTCTGCAGTTCAACGTGTGTGACGGCCTACAAGCAGGTGTGCTTTGACAGAATAGCAAAAATATGCCTTTGATTAGATTTCTGGGCATTTTGAGAAACACTCAATCCATTAGCTGATTATTTCGGTGTCTCTCCTGGCCTAAGATAACTCCTTTTGCCATTTAGTGTTCAATCTTAGCCCAAACACGTTGTTCTCTTGCCCTCACCACTGACCTGGCTACCAGCGTGTTCCGTGGGAGAGGAGACACAGTGGGACCGCTCCACTGCAGTCCACCGGGACTTTTTCCAGCCTTTGAGATGCTCCCTGTTCCAGTATTCTCTATGAAATTGTAGCATTTGAATTAAGTGGAGAGGAAAAGTAATGATTAGTTGATAATTTTAATTTAAAAACTTTCAGTATTTTAATTTTTATTAGAATGGGGCCTCTTAGAGAGCTAAGCAGTGGAGAGAAACTTAATTCGTTATAATAGCTCAGTTATTTTTGGCTGGCTTGTTTTAATGCAATTACTTCTGGAAAAATTGCCCTCAGATAAGATGCCGTAACTTCATTTTGTGACTTGACTCCGTTGCCCCGTTATTCAGGACAGTTAGGCCAAGAAGGGCCTAATGAATTTTAAAAAAAGAATAAATCTAGTTAAAGTATTTCATCCAGAAAATTACCTACAACATTAGTTGTCCTCTGAATCAAATCTGGATATTAAATTGAATAAGCTGGAAAGGAGAGGGATTTCCTGCTGTTTTTTCACCTCACATCCAACCCCCATATGTGTTAGTCTTCCTGGAAATACAGTGCACTCGCGCTTACAAGGTTAGGTCTAACCTGGTTTTTATTGGTTTTTAAACAGCATTCAACTCAGTTGTCACAGAGATTCTGACTGGCAGTCACACATTTTTGGGGTTTTTTTTTTAATTTATTCTTTTTATACACATTCTCTATGTTGACTGTTAATTTCCAGGTTAATGAACTAGTACGTTTCAAATGAGTGACGGGTTTCTGTGTTTCCACAGAAGTCAGCTAAAATCACACCTTGCACACTGTGTAAATCTTTGAGGTCTTCAGCCGAGATGATCGAGAGCACAAATACCTTGGGAAAAACGGAACTCTTTTGCTCTGTTAACTGCTTGTCAGCCTACAGAGTGAAAATGGTTACTTCTTCAGGCAAGTTCATCCTTTACTTCTTTAGAAGCATCATTTCACGTAGCTTGTATTCAGACTTCATTTGTTTTGAAGGTTAAGGCTGGTGGGGTTTTTGCTGGGAGGGTGTGAAGTGACTTTTTTTTTCTAAAGGGATGGGAACCTGGGGACTTTCTACCATAGGAAAACCCAATAGTGACATTTACTTCTTTAGAAGCATCATTTCACGTAGCTTGTATTCAGACTTCATTTGTTTTGAAGGTTAAGGCTGTTGGGGTTTTGCTGGGAGGGTGTGAAGTGGCTTTTTTTTTCTAAAGGGATGGGAACCTGGAGACTTTCTACCATAGGAAAACCCCATAGTGACAGTACAGCCATTGCAGCTCTGTTTTTAGAGACCTTAAACGTGATGATAAACCTCCATCGATTTTCTGCTCTCGCAAGTGCAGCCGGTGGATTTCCCAGCTGGACAAATCCACTTCTGTGGACGTATTCCCTGCCACCACCGTGACCACTCTGCCCCTTGTTCTCGCTTATGTACCTCTGCCTAATCTTGTGTTGAGCTGGGTAAACGTATTCTCAGCTCTTTTTCTTGTGAAATAGAAAAATGCTTACTGACATCCTAGGGATGCTGGGAGATTAATTAAAGGATCTGGCAAGCAACAGGCACCGCAGCTGCAGTGTCTGCTTCTGAATGTGCAGAAACTTCATCTTGGGCTTCTCTGTGTATCTTGGCTTGTTGTTCCGATGCCCTGGTTTTGTATGCACAGTGCAAAATTATCTGCAATACAACCCAACGTCGCATAAACCCCTTTTTCTTCTCCGTTTCACTCTCAGGTGTTCAAGTTCAGTGCAACAGCTGTAAAACTTCCTCAAACCCTCAGTATCACTTGGCTATGTCAGATGGGAGCATACGCAATTTTTGCAGCTACAATTGTGTAGTAGCTTTCCAGGTGGGACATCTAAGATTTCTTCTTGGCCGAATTAACAGAATATTAAATTGATGGCATAAATATCTGGGACGTCGGGTCAAATATGCAATTCTATGAAATGAAGTCGGTTCCTCACTTTGCTTCCCTGCAGAATTTGTTCAACAAGCCTGCAGCAACAAACTCCTCGGTGGTTCCTCTGTCGCAAGGTCAAGTCATCGTGAGCATTCCCTCGGGGGCGACGGTGTCGGCGGGGGGCACCGCCTCGGCTGCGTCCCACAGCTTGTCCGCCTGCCGCTGGTCTGCAGAGGCTCGCTGCCCAGTCCCAGCAAGTCACTTTTGCCCGCCCTGTTGTAAAACTCAGGTGTCAGCACTGTAAAAGATTGTTTGCAACCAAACCAGAACTGCTTGACTACAAGGTAATGGAGATCAGGGCTTTTCAAGCTCGTGTTTCTCAACAGAAACTCAAGAAATTGTAGCTTGTGTGCAGTGGTCTGTCCGTACTGCTCTGTTGCTTACTAGGACCTGCTGCAGAGGAATTTGGGACTGATTTTAGTATCCTCTAACCATTATCAAAATGAATACTGGCATTAGCTCTTTGATCTTAAAACCAGAGGAAAAAAAACCTCCCAAAACACCTAAACCCTCTAATTGCCTGGCTAGGTAAGCACGTATCAGATTCTTGGTCGCAGAGGTGATCCTTTTAGTTCCAGGACAAAGCACATCGGTGAGGGCTTTCTGCAGAAAATTGTGCTGCGTTATAAAGCTAAACGGGGAGATTTATTTGCTAGTGCTGTCTGTTGTTGATATTTGAGGTCATAAGTACACTCCTGAGGTTTTATTAACAATTAAAAGGTGTTGCCTAGAATGTAAAACATGGAAGCCAAAACGTTCTGGCTGTGTTGCAGGGGAAAATGTTCCAGTTCTGTGGGAAGATCTGCTGCGATGAGTATAAGAAGCGGAGCAGTGTAATGGCAATGTGTGAATACTGCAAAATTGAGAAGATTATCAAGGAGACGGTGCGATTCTCAGGCATAGATAAACCCTTCTGTAGTGAAGGTAAGAAGGGGCAAGACTGCATCTCAGACAAACCAGGTTGAAAGTGTTTTCCTTAAAATTATTGGTGATACAAAGGAAAACCGAATCTTTCTAGATTAGAAAATTGGGGGTTAGGTTTAGAAACAGGGAACTTTGTTTACACTTTACATTTTAATGGTTTGTTTTAACAAATCATTACAGACATAGCTAAACACAAGAACTAGAAATGCCAAGCAAATGTCATTTTGATGTTGAAGGATTTTTTGTGTGTATTTTTTTTTTCTATTTTCTCTTCTTTTAGGTTGTAAACTGCTCTACAAACATGACTTGGCTAAGCGCTGGGGAAGCCACTGTAAAATGTGCAGCTACTGTTTACAGGCTTCTCCCAAACTGGTCCAGCATCACTTTGGGGGGAAGATGGAGGAATTTTGCTCAGAGGAGTGCATGTCTAAATTCACAGTTTTATATTACCAGGTACGCATTATTCTCACGCAGCGTCCTCCAGAGTGTGAAGTTGTTAGCACGAGAACTTTGGTATGTTAGGAGCTGACTGAGCTGCCTGCACCGGGCTTCTGTGTCTGGGCAAGATACTGAGTATCTGTGAGAGATGAGTAAATCCTTCTTAACTGTTGAGTACCAGTTTTCTATATAGAGAAAACCTGATACGGGTTGTGACAAGACCGACACTGAATGTTCTGCTGCTTTGTGCTCTACTGCAAAAAAGAGGCACCCTTACAGATTTCTGTACGTTTCTGTACGTTTGCTGAGCAGGGTGAAAGAGGTTTTTATACCTGTTGCCCTTTACAAGTGTGTTTAGTTTCTCCCTCGCTCTGTTTTCCTAGATGGCAAAGTGCGACGGTTGTAAGAGACAAGGGAAACTCAGCGAGTCCATGAAGTGGCAAGGGGAGATCAAGCATTTTTGCAATCTACTTTGTATTCTGTTCTTCTGTAATCAGCAAAGCGTTTCTGACCCTCCACCCCCTAACAGCACAGGTACAACAGACTGGGAACACTGTTGTCTTTCAGTGTGCGTGGTAATGATGTGAACATGTGTCTGGAAACTAGATTCAGTGAACTTTATTAATGTCATTTACTGGGAGGCTTGCCCATTGCCATTGAATGGGCTCCGGTTTAGGTGTATCTTTGCTTCAGACAGATTCAGACTTCTGCAGGTACGAAATGAGATTGCTTCATATGCCAAACTCAGATTGTGATTTTAAAGAAGATGAGACAGAAGCACTTGCTTTTCAATCACTTTTATGAAATAAAGTCCCCTTTTGTTGGGGTGAAATGTACTGATACCTGTTAAATACCCAGCCTGTCTCCCGTACTCGATAACATGCAGCCAGACAGGGCAGAATGTTCATGTTCATTTAACAAGGTACAGTTAATTTATGTAAATACAGACTTCCATAGATGCACTTAAAGTAGAAAGTTCCGTATAGTCTGTAGGCGTATGAAGAAGTTACCTTTTCTGTGTCATTAAGTGTCGATTCTTGAAGTATCAGTGTCAAGATCTGTGTGCCCTGGAGCTCTTTCCTTTCTCGTTATTTTAGCAGATGGAATGGGAAGGAGGGTGGGAGTGAAGCCCACAGGAATAGGAACTGTGAGTTTCTGTAGGGAATGAAATGCAGAGGGAAGAAAGGAAGAAAGGCCCACAAAGACAGAAAGAGGAAGCGAAACAAAGGGCAGAAATAGCACTGATCCTAAAGAGGGGCATAATCTCCCACTGAGTGATGGTGACTGCGACAGTGAGGTACCCAGCAGCGATAAAGAATATTAACGGCAAGTTTATAGTTTGTGCCAGCCCCTGCTCAGCTCTTCAGCTTTGTGCACATCTGCTGCTTCCGTTGGTGGGAGCTGTTTTCCCTGATGAAGAGCAATATAGAAGTGACTTCATACTTCCAGGCCATACCTAAAGCCCGCGGCATCCCTCGTGTGTCGCTCCGTTTGGCCGTTTGTAAGGACAGCGGAACGCCCGGCGGGCCTGCTTCTCCCAAAGCCTGCCTGCGCCTTCGGCCTTTGCTAAACTGGTCTCCAGGCACCTCTCTGAACTGGGGGGTGCCAGGAAGGTGGAGTGCCTCAGAACGTTTTTGATGAAATGTAGGAATTCCTGGCAGTGTGATAACGACTGGTGCTCTCACAGGGAGAGTTTGACACCTGCGTTCCCTTCTCCTGCGGCAGCCTTTGTCATTTGGACACGAATCGGGAGGGTGGGTGTTGTTTCAGAAATGCTGCTTTAGAAATTACCTCCTTGCTTATTTTAGTTTTCTTCTGTTCGCTCTGTCCAGCAAACCTTTCCATGGCCCCAGCGTCCTCGACAGGCCCCCCTTCTCTGCGAAAGGACTCGACCCCTGTCATAGCAAACGTGGTGTCCCTTGCAAGCACCCCCGCTGCCCAGCCGACAGTGAACTCCAACAACGTTTTACAGGGTAAGAATGCTGAATTTGAAGCCTGTATTTTTAAATCTCTATTCCTGAACATTTGTATTTGTTCAGGATCTTTTCCACTGAGGACAACAACTGCTTCTTCATTACACTTCACATCCGTGCATATGGTCACAGTTTTGTCCTTCCTTTACCTGGGTATAAATGATGACTTCGATTTATGTACATACACCGGGGAATGAAGTTTGCTGGGAATTCTTTTCCGTGACCTTAGCAGAGCGTGGGTTATGGTCCCTGATGATAAGTACACAGGCTATTGTATGTTTTTTTCCTTCACAGGTGCAGTCCCTACTGTGACAGCAAAAATAATAGGAGACGTAAGTTTTATGAGAGACTCTTTTTCTCACTTTAGCCCAGATTGTGTCAATAACAAGTAAAGTATCCAAGAACTTTGCACCGTCATTTTGTAACTACTTTTCCTGGTTGTGGTTGGGATTTAAAATTCACCCAACTTGCAGATGCTTTTTTAAAAAACGAATAGTGGCCACTGATTGATTAGATGTTTCAAGACAAAGTTTGTCAGGTCATAGCTCTTGAGCTGGCTGTAATTCTCAAGTAATTCATGTATGGCTTCTGTACTCAAGGCTACCTTTTTGGCCCTGGTTTCACATCAGTTTACTAAGTTTTTTGTGTATTTGTGTCTGCCAGACTTCAAGTCATCAAAAGTATTTTAACATAATTCCTCTTTATAGCTTTGCCATCAGGAAGATTGCAAGATCAAAAGTTTATGGAGGTTATTTGACTAAAGAAAACAAACATTCACGCAGATTTGTCCTGTAAACATTAAAAGAAAAAGCCTGTTGTTTGATTAAAATAAATTGAAGACCAGAAAGCACCAAATACTGCAAGCTGGTTTTGCAGTAGTTTTTATCAGCAAGGAGAGTTTTAAATTGTTCAGCCTCCCGTAGTAGAGAACAAATACTAATCGTGTGATATCCTTCAAACCAGTACTGACTGCTCTCACCTGTATTTTTCAAACAGGCTAGCACTCAGACAGATGCCCTAAAGCTGCCACCGTCACAGCCACCGAGGCTTCTAAAAAACAAAGCGTTATTGTGCAAGCCAATCACACAGACTAAGGCCACCTCATGCAAACCTCACACGCAAAACAAAGAGTGCCAGACAGGTGTGTATCTCATCTCCTACCCCCTTTATAAAAATATTAATACTTTTTTCCACTCTCTTCCCTTCCAACACTCCTATATCTAGTCACAGCGCTGTTTATTTCCAAACTGTAGTATTGATCCTCATTACAGCAGTGCTGGAGTGCAAAAGAGTGCAAAATGCCTGTGAACCGAGACGTGGTACTGTGAGCTCTGAGTTACGAGCAGATGTCCAAGCAGTCATCCTGGACACTCCAGAGTGTACTGGCTAGTCGTATGGTTAACCAGTTTTTGGGTTGTTCTGTTTTTGATCTAACAGAAGAAGAAGAAATTCAACCCCGGATCGTTGTGGTACCTGTTCCTGTCCCAGTGTTTGTGCCTGTGCCCCTTCACCTCTACACTCAGTACACACCAGTCCCACTTGGGATGCCAGTACCAGTAAGTTACGCGGCAGTTCACGCTCTTGTTTCTGAACGGGACACGGGTCAGTGTCATTGGGCCTCAGGACTAGTCATGCAAGTGGTATTTGGAGGCCTTGAAGCCATTTCTTTCGTTACCACATCATGTTTGGTTAAGCATCATCGCACAAAACTACCGGTTTGTGAGGTTATTGCAGAAGTGAAACAAGTTGTCAAGTCTGGAGTTACTGTGAAATTAAATTTACTAGTCCTAAAATTAAATGAGAAGAATTGCCTTCTTGTGTTTGCTGTTTCCTTTCACCCCTAAATGTGCTCTAATATTTTTCATGTGTGCCACAGGTACCAGTTCCCATGCTCTTCCCAACCACCCTGGATAACGCTGATAAGATTATTGAAACTATTCAGGATATCAAGGAAAAGATTCCCACAAATCCGTTTGAAGCTGATCTCATACAAATGGCAGAAATGATTGCAGAAGATGAGGAGAAAGAAAAAACAAACTCTCATGGTGGTATGTGGTGGTTTTTAAAAGGAAACTAAATGCAGTGAGGTGGAGAGGTTTTCATCAGGGAAAATAGAGAAAGAGATGTAGGGCGTGTTCTGGCTGCCTCCCGAGTACGCGTGCCAAGTGAAACAGTCCTGTTGTCTTGCCAACATTTATTTTCCACGGTGAAAATGTTCGTGCAGGTAAAGTGCCATCCTAGACAGGACTGTAATGCTTATGTCATGTTGTAGCAACTTAGATTACTTACTGATTTAAAATGGGCAGCCTTCTGGGGATTCAGCTGAACTGTGTATTTGGGACTAATTTTGCCTCTGTGTGCGATATTCTAGTCTTTGTTTGAAAACGTATCTTCTTGTAATTTACTCTCCCTCCATAGTTCCTGTCTAAGGTGCTGGTTGTAGTTTGCACCTTTCCGAAGCTTTTGTGATTTTGCAGAGGTTTGTCAGTCCCCATTCAGTGGGTCTGTGCTTAGCGTGGAACCCGGGTTACATGCTGAGGTGGTTTGAATGTCTTTGCATTCCCTTTCCCTGATTCTAGGGGCTGATTTGAATTTTGTGGACAGCAACAGATCACTAGAGGTAGTAATCTCCAGATCAGTGCATCATGCATTAGCAGAAAGAGGCAAAATCAAGAAGACAGAGCAGCTGCTTTACAAGAATGTTCTCCTGTCAGGTTTTTTATGGTGGATTCTTGGAGGGTGACAAGGATTAGAGCGTGTTGGATAGTGATCGTCCCGTGTGACAAAAGTGGAGCAAGCTGAAAAGAAATGAACAAAATATCTTGCTTGTCTACAAATGGCTCAAATAACAAGCATGGTGGGATGGAAATGTTTGGAAAAGCAAGCATGGGTTAGTTCTGCATTTCAGTTTCCCCTATAACAGCATGACCAGGGCAGAAAGCTCTGAGGAGAGCACTAGTGGAGGAGATGCATCGTGTGTGTTAGTATTATGGCCTAATATATAGTCTTCTGGTGTTCAAAGTATTTTGTATTAGTTCTGTACTGTAAGTGATTTGTAGATACCAATTTCCTTCTTTTTCTAAAGGCTCTCAAACATCTGAGCATGAGCTCTTCCTGGACCCCAAGATATTTGAGAAAGGTTAGTTAGAATTTTTTTCGCAAAAGAGTTTTATTCCTGTCGGATCTTTTCTTGCAAACTCCCCTCTTTGTGTGCACTCGATGTATCTCATCACTCTCGTTACAGACCAAGGCAGCACTTACAGTGGAGATCTGGAATCGGAAGCAGTGTCCACTCCCCACAGCTGGGAGGAGGAGTTAAATCACTACGCCTTACGATCAAACGCCCTGCCGGAGCCAGACCCGGAACTGAAGCAGTTCTCCAAAAGTGATGTGGAACAGGACCTGGAGGCAGATTTTCCATCAGGTTGGTATAACGCGAAGAAAAACGCATTGTTGTGTGAAAGTACGCGCAATTTTCCGAGTAAGCGTTGTACCAGCAGCCTGCTTATGAAGGGTACGTGGCTTTCTGTAGTAAACCTGAGTATTTAAAGCTTCCCTAAAATTACTGTTCTTAAAATATTACTGCTATCTCTAAAGACAGCGTTCTGCAGAACCCCAGACGGGAGTAGCAGGTACCCCTGCTGGCCTCCTTCGAATGCATCGCTCCTGTGTCCCTAGCGGTCATCCCTGAGCGATGCAGAAGAACAGAAGTTCCCCTGGATAAGCACAGCCACTGGTTGGCGGGGGGAAGCTTTTTTCCTCTTCCGAGAGTTTACTTTCTTTATACAGAGGTACATAGATTGCCTCATTATTCAAAGGTAAAGCATTATTTGAATACACAGGTGTGATTGCCAGCTGTGAGGTATCTAGGTGACACTTCTGCCTGGGATGTTAAATCGTGTAATTAAACTCTTCATGGTGTTGGTTTGACTCCAGACTCATTTGACCCTCTCAGTAAAGGACTGGGTTTACACTCACGTTCGCGAGCGAGACGGAGACACAGAGATGGCTTCCCTCAGCCAAAAAGACGGGTAAGAAAGTACTTCTGGAACACAAGTTCCTTGTGTTTGAAGTAGTACCGTGATGTGAGTGTTTCTTCTCTGAAGAAAAACAATACTGCTCCGGGGTGAAAATGCTAATTCGATTTAACTATGCTGCATGTTATTTCCTGTTCTGCTGTGTGAGATAAGATTTCCTTTCCTCACCCTCTGCAAGTAGGTCGGGTAAATGCTCTTTTTAGTGCAGAACATTTTAAAATACGTAGCATTTAAAAAAGCTCCAAACGATATGTCTTTTAAGTAGTGTAATAAAGTACAGGACAGAATAAATCTTCTATTCTGTCGCTAGAGAGGCATATTTTTCTGTGCACATTCATCACAATGAGAATTACTTTATTTTATTGCAGCTTTTCTGTAAAATGCAGCTAGTGTTTGTCCACGTATCAGAAATACGTGTATATCCACTCAGATTCTGTCACGAGAGTGGGATTTTGTTACCGTGTCAGCATAATGGCCTTTCTATGTGATGTCAAGTTAAGCATCCATAGAGGAAGAGCTTATGAAGTGTTGATTTGTTTTGATTTGTTTGTGTGCCTGTAGGGACGGAAGAAGTCTGTAGTTTCTGTAGAGCCCCGGAATCTGATGCAGGGCTCTTACCCGGGATGTTCTGTTTCGGGGATGACCCTAAAATACATGTACGGGGTAAACGCCTGGAAAAACTGGGTCCAATGGAAAAATGCACAGGAGGAACAAGGGGACCTGAAGTTTTCAGGTAATTTTTTTCTCTCTCAGTGGCAACAGAAGTACTTAGCTGAAACAGCGTTCAGATTGAATTTTGGGTTAGATATTAGTGAGTTTTTTGAAATATCCATGAGTGAAGAAAAGATTTTCTGGAGTGTGATTTTACGTCTTTTCATCCATTTAAAAAGCAGAGCTTTACATTCTTAGTTGGTCTCCTACCTGTTAAAACAGGCTCTAAAGTATCAGACATGAGAAATTGTAGTGTTTTAGCCTCCACTCTGCATTCATTTGCAGGTAGCAATTCGTCATTTGTAGGAGAGGTGCTTTATGCAGCTGCAGGGCCTTTACTGACTGTTGTCAGCCCATAATTCTAAGTTGAAGACACCAGCTTGGCCCCATCTTTTGCATCTGTAGCTACCCCAGTCACAGAGTATTTGCTTGTCAGCATAACTGCTGTAAAAAAATGTTGTGCTGCAACATTAAAATCATAACACCTTGTTTCTAAGCTTCACAGCTGGAAAGAAACCTCCCAAAAGTCTACCCATTCTGTGCCACACCCTGCCTGAAAATTTAAAAAGCGTGAATTGTGCTTCCCCAGAGTGACAGATAACAATAACAATGTCAATGTCACTTTTGTTTGGTTTTGTAACTATGGATTATTTTGCTGTTTGGTTGGGTTTTTACAAAAGCACAGCAATCCTTGGGTTTGGCAGTGCCCAACTCCCCATTTTTCTGATGTCAAATCTGTTTTACATACTTGCACTGAGAGTTTTGTGGGCAAATTTTCCGAGTCAGCAGGGAATTTAAGTTACCATTACATGAGAACAGCTGGGATTTGTAATCACACGAGTAAGCACACGAGTTACTGTGTTTTCTTCTTGTGGCTGAGGAAGCAAATATTACAGCCAGTTCAGGAAACTGGCCACTCCCTTCCCAGCCCAGGACGGTTCCTGCTTAGTCACAAATAAGAAGTAAAGTATGAAGATTTAATCTGCTGAATTAAGTTAATTTTTCTAATAATTTTCTTGGCCACAGTTCGTCCTGTGAAGCTCAAGGAGGACATTCTCTCATGCACTTTCGCTGAGCTGAGTTTTGGCTTGTGCCAGTTTATTCAAGAGGTGCGGAGACCAAATGGAGAAAAATATGATCCTGACAGCATCTTATACTTGTGCCTTGGAATTCAGCAGGTAACTCGGGGAATGAGGCTAGTGCTGAGAACAGCCAAAACTTGCTCTCGTTATTCGTGCTTTGTATCTGTAATCTCATGTAGCCGCTTGGTTTTTGTAGAGGAGGGAAGACAGTAACTGGTTTTGTGCTTTATTCTTAGTCTGCCTTAGTCCCATACGTGAGTAATTCGTCTGGACCTTTGTATGATCAGAGTGAACAGGCTTCTTCCATACTTGGGAGCAATGTGGCGTGCAGGGCCAGGTGTTTTTACCTAGATACAAATCCTTCTACCTAGGTAGCAAAAGATTTAGTAGCTTTTTGATCCTTTTTCATTCGCTCCTCAGAAACATTTGCGTTATGATCTAAAACAGTTGCACGGTGCTCTTCTAATGTGCCAGTTTACATGGAAGGGGTTACCCAGCAAAGCCTGAGCTCCTTCAGTCTGTCCTGTCAGACAGATACCTGTCGTGTTGACAATTTTCACAGAAAAAACACAGTGGGAATAGTTGCATTGTAATTAATGGATGCTGAGAGTAATCTAGTAAGTCCTTGCTACCTGCTTCGCTCCCTGCCTTGAACCTATTGCGGTACAAACCTGGTATAGTATTAACTTCTGTTTAAAACTCAATATTCAGTGTGTTTCTGCCAGGGGCATTTTTTAGAATAGCCTGCTTGTTCCTTTCTTTAAACACTCATTTGGAGATAAGAAATCAAAAGGTACTTCTAATGTGAAACCTGTCATTTGAGAAGCTATGGAATTTTCTTTTTTTTTTTTCCTGGCTAAGCTTGAAGAAACCATAGAAAGAGTTAAAATTTAACGTGCCATTGGTGAGATCTAGGAGTGTAAGCAATTTTTATGTGTTCCAGTTTTGACTTATTTATTGATACACACTCCTGACTTGTAGAAAACTTTTCTTGGCTGCTGCTTGACAAGAGTTTAAGGGACTTTTACTTTGATGCTGTAAGTCGAGCAGCCTAGCATTGGCCTGTAGCTATTGTGAAGGTTTTTTTCAACACAGAAATACCAATAACTCTTCTGGGGTTTGTAGGCAGATTTTTTTCAAGAATATCTAACACTTAGAGGATGATGATTTTTCAGAAAACTTGGAATATTAGCAATTAGAGCTTGGAATATTAGCAATAATTCTTGCCTAGATCTCTCATTTCATACTGAGAAGGTCCCAGTCCCTGCAGAAAATTTGATCCGATGTCTTATTGAAGATTTCAGCCAGGTGTTTCAGTCCATAAGACACTGGGACATAAGAAAGGAAAAGAATCTGATGTCCTGTATCTTCTCTGCAATGTTATATAATCACAAACTGTATGTCTTCCTTTTTTTTCTCTTGTAGTACCTGTTTGAGAATGGTAGAATAGATAACATTTTTACCGAGCCCTATTCCAGGTTTATGATTGAACTTACAAAACTTTTGAAAATCTGGGAACCTACAATTCTTCCAAATGGTAGGACAATTATTTTGTTTTGTGTAGCTGCATGACTAAGCCGTGTTATGAATTAGTATTTTCTCCGTGCCATGAAGAAGAATGTGATCTGAGGTGTTGGCATTAGTCCCCTCTTTCTCCTGTGGTAGAGCGGCGTCGTGGATGTTGTGTCTGTCTCTACCAGTTAGAGATGACACTTAAATATGTGTTTGCCTCTGATCAGCCCTTTGAAAGAAAGGCTTCCTATTCCAGTAGTCATCGTGCTGCTGCTTCTCCTCCCTCAAGTTTTAGCTATTTTTTTCCTGAATGCAGGTAGCCAGAGTTGTGTATAGTGATTGAGATGAGTTACTAGGAATCCTGTGTGCCAGTGCACTGGTATTTCCCTATTGGTACCGGAAATTCTCCTTCTGATAAACCTGAGGGTCACATGAGGAAATGATTGGAATCTTGACTCCTCAATCCCGAGTTCTTCCCACGTCAGTTACTTCCAAATTAAGAGTTCCCAAATTCTGCAGGTGTTTTTAATTGATCTTCAGGTATGACCATGCAGTTTATAAAGCCGGGCACCAGCCGTGTTAGGATGCGACATCTTTTGCAGAGTATCAGCGAAACTTGAGTGATGTTGGCAACTCTCTGTGTGTAGCCATGCCCAGCTTTTCAAGTAGAAAATGAACCTTTTATTTAACACAGAAACAATCCAATTACCTATAGACTGCTGCGTCCGGTGGTGTTTTTTCACAACAAATCTCTCACAAGCCCCTGTTTCTGCTTTTCCTAACTGACTTGCGGTAATCACAGTGGGCTATTTGTGTACGTTTCAAACTCATGCTCCACATCTTAGCAAGGAAATGTTTTTGCAGTTGGCTGACTGTGCTTTAGCACAGTGAAATCAGCACTTACTGGGGCGCTGCTGGCGTCTGCAATATTTCTCTATATCCTTCTCTCCATTCTTCAGGTGCTGGAAGATCCTGCTGTTCACAGCTTGGTTCTCCGTGCTCTCTTACATTTGTGCATGCAGCGTTCTCAGTTTTATTGGATTTACAATTGCTTACGATAGGTCTGAATTTGACCTGCTGGGCAGTTCATTAATATAGAAGGTTCTCTGAAAGAGGACTCGTGTGTGTCTCTGGCAAAATCTGCCGACTTAATTTGACTTGTTTCTGCCTTCGCGCCCTGCCCACGTGTGATGTTCTCATTGCTTTGGGAAAACTCTGAAGATCTGCTAGATTAGACACGGCCTGTAAAAGCTGTTCAGTTGTACCTGAACATGGGGACAGCCCTAGAATTGTGTAAATAACTCTCTTCTTTTCTCTTTGCCCGTTGCTTGCAGGTTATATGTTCTCACGCATTGAAGAGGAGCACTTGTGGGAGTGTAAGCAACTGGGTGCATATTCCCCTATTGTTCTGTTGAACACGCTTCTGTTCTTCAACACCAAATACTTCCAACTAAAGAATGTCAGTGAGCACCTGAAGCTATCCTTTGCCCATGTTATGAGGCGCACCCGAACTCTGAAGTATAATACTAAGATGACATATTTACGTTTTTTCCCACCCTTTCAAAAACAAGAGGTAGAATCAGGTGAGTGAGTGCTTTGTGATCATCGGAGCGTTGGCAATCCTATTGGTCGTGTCTGCTCCTTTTCTTTTTGAAGGAGGACCGGGGAGAAGTGTTATGCAGGAGGCAGAGTGATGAATATGCTCTTGTCCTGTACATTTTCAAAATTTTTTCACTCTAGTAAGGCCTAAAGAGAAATTCTGCGAGAGCCAGGGCATCCAGTATAAACTTGCAAAAAAGGCATCATGTTAGGATTCTGTGATTTGCCTGCAAATTTGTTTAGCAGTCTTTTGTAAGACGCTAGGCTTGCATAAACTTTTATTAACTACTGCATGAGTTCAAGCCCTTTTCTGAAGTCCTTTTTTCAGGACTGCATATTCTTGAGGCCCAGAGCCTTTGTACCCTTGGAATTCCCAGTTTATCCTAGGTCTGTGCAGTGAGCAAACAAGGCAACCCCACAGCAGTTGAGATGAAGCTGGGGACTTGTACGTGAGCAGGGACTGTCCTCCTGACCTCAGAGGCAAAGAAGGACACGTTTTTGTTCACGTTATTTTTTTATATTTGGAAAAGGGAAGTCTTTGCCCCTGTTAGCTTCTTCAGCTAATGGCTCCCGCGTGTTGTATGTGGCAGTTCAGGCAGTGTGTTCCTGTGGGACTGGGGCTGGTTTTCACTGACCTTCTGCGATGACATTTTTGTGTATCCAGATAAATTATCTGTAGGCAAAAGGAAACGCGGTGAAGATGAGGAGATTCCAACGGCAGTGGAAATGGCTGAAAACGCGGATAATCCCCTGCGGTGTCCAGTCCGACTTTATGAGTTTTACTTATCAAAATGGTAAGTGACAGAACTTGAGTTCTGATCCGTGTGGAGACCAGAACAGGCGGTTTTTGTGCCTGGGCTCTGAGCTCTTCTCCAGTTCCTGGTCCCTCAGCGTGAGTGGAACCATCCTGCTAGGACTTCTAGCACCAGCACTGCTGTTAGACTCAGCAACACCTGGTGTTCGTTACTGGTGTTGGGTCAAGAGAACATCCGCAGGGTGGAAATGTGAGCAGGAGGCGTTACTGCAGCGACCACGGCATCCTCACCTCCCCGAGTGTCCGTACAGGAGCCTTCTTTTGGGAGGGTTGTAACTAACGCCCTGACATCATGTAGGAAAAGGGAGAATTAGGTAAAGCTGCTGATAGCTTTTGCCTGCCAAGTGTGAGATTGGCTTGTATTTGGGAGTTAGAAATGAGACTATGTAGCAAGGACATAGACATAAATCATTTTGTCTCTCCTGTTTATACAGAGACTTCAGTTGTATCACTGAGCAGGTGGAATATGATGTTCTTTTCTTTTCAAAGAAAACACAAGTGCAAAATGAAACAGCATCTCGTTAGTGTCAGCTAAAACTCAAATAAATCACCCTCACAAATGCACCTACTGAGCTTACAGCAAACAGTCCCGTTACTTAGGCAAAGGCAGGCCTAGCAGCTGTGCTGACTCTTTGTCTCCCTCTTCTTACCTTCCTTGTCTTCACTTGCATGTCATTAGAAGCTTTTAGCTGTCCTTGGGCTGGGAAAACATTTTTGTGCTTCTCATTATAAATCATAGCTGAGCCCCTGCAGTGGTGCAAGAAGCAGTAAAAACCCACTTTGCTGTTGTAATGTGAATATTCCGAAGTCAGGTGGGAGGGATTGTTGCTCTCAAGAGCTTTGTGTCTTCCCACCAGAGCCTGAAAGCTGCCTCAGAGTTGACTTTTCTGCAGGCAAGCTCGGATTTAGTTTTGCTAGCTCTTGAACATGCCCTGTGCCAGAGCGCAGAGCAATTCTGGAATAGTGCGAGCAGTTTCATCCAGAGGCTGAATGCCAGCTGCGTTCTGGCAACAGAGCAAGGTGCTAGTGCCAGGAATTGTCCGGTACTGCGACTGGTGAACCACATCTGTAAGGAAGTTGCTCTAATTTCCTTTGTTTCTTTATAAGCAAGTAATGGGAAGTGGCCTGCAAACAACTTCCCTGTTCCCTACCCGGAAAGGGTGAAACCAAGTCCCTAACAGAAAGATTGGAATTACGCTGTTCAACTTAGAGAGCTGCCAGCTCCATGTAACTTGGATTTTCTTTGCTGTTTCTCCTTCCCTTCCCATGGTTACGAGCAGGGCTGCCCATGCTGCTGTCCCGTAACGTGCTCTTCCTTTCTTTACGTTGCCAGTTCTGAAAGCGTGAAGCACAGAAGCGACGTGTTTTACCTGCAGCCCGAGCGCTCCTGCGTGCCCAATAGCCCCCTGTGGTATTCCACGTTGCCAATAGACCCGGGAACCTTGGACATCATGTTAACACGGATTCTTATGGTGAGGGAGGTGCACGAAGAACTTGCCAAAGTCAAATCAGAGGACTCTGATATTGAGTTGTCAGACTAACTGGAGTGGGGTATTTTCCTCTGAATACAGCTCAGAAGCACCAGACTGTGAATATGTCTAGCCTTTGGAAAATGTGTATCAAAAAACCAAGCCAAGCTAATGTCACCCGCAGGCGTATTCTGAACCCCAGCGGATGTACAAACTGGGACCGGAAGGCAGCAAGCTGTGTAAGCTGCAAAAAAATCAACATCCTGTGGCACCAATAAATCCTCTGAACAAATCCAAGATGAACTAACCTATTTGAGTGGTGCATAAATCCTTTACCTGTTTAGGATTTTAAAAAAGTCGTGAGATATTTTTAAGGCAAACGGTTGTGTAAAATCTGCCATAGCAATGTTGGGCATGGAGAGCTAGACTGTGGCTCACGTGGCTTCTCAGCCTGGTGGCTGGCAGTCCTTGCTGCCAGAGCACACGTGGAGATCCTGGAGCTCTTCACGAGGACAGGACAGAAAGTGGTGGTATTTAGACAAACAGACACCTTCCGTTACAGAACTACACGTACACATGCGCTTTGGTAATTCTTTTGAAACTGGGATCAAATGTCAGGAGGGCAGAAGGCGCTGGCGTGGCTGCCGGGGAAGCTCTCTGAGCGGACAACTGTCCGGCTGCGGCGGCGCGGTCCCACGATGCCAGAATCTAGCTCTCGGTCCAGGCTGACACCACCTCGAGCTCTGCTCGGTCGTCGATGCGCAAGAGGTGCCGTAGGTCCAACTTCGGAGCGGTCACGGTACGGGACGAACGTTTCTGGGGTATGTACAGGAGAGCGACTGTCCTGGGGTGTGAGCAGAGAATCCCTCCCCTCGCCCGGTAGCTCTGCACTCTCTCGGTATAACCCAGCAAATACTGTGGTGCGCGGAAAGGTTGGTTTTTGGTTTATTTTTTTTCCCTTAAGGCAGCTTTCCTTTCTCCTCTTCCCCTGCTCCTACAGTTTTGGTTATTTTATAAGGCAAATCTGGAGGGCCTCGTCATTTCACACGACAGATAGGTGCGCTCCTTCTCGTTCCGCCTTTGCAACGCGTGCCGTGTTGTACAAGGGATGCAGTATTACTTCTGACAGCAAGAACTGTGGTAGAAAATGACCGTGTGTGTTTTTTTCCCACCCCACCCAAAGAGATTTAGTCATAGTGCTGGAAATTGAAAGAGATTTTTTATTTTCTTTTTAAGGCTTGGCTGTTAGTGCATCTTTTGAAGAGAAGAGCTCCCACACTGTGTTTAGGGGAGAGGACATGATCAGATCCTGACTGTATCTCTCTTTTCTCGAGCTATAGATGTGTGTTTCTGATGGCCAGTGGTCACAAATTCATTGGAAACCCAAAGGATTTTTAAAGGAGAGAATTGTGCAGTTTTTATCTAGCGCTGGTCAGTTTTCCATCTTCTGTAACAGGGGTCTGATATTTGATCTTGTCACTAAAATTTCAAGAGATGAAAATCAACAGCCTTGAATTATATTTCTTTTTCGTTTTCTTTTTGTTTTCTTTTGTTTGGTTCTGTTTTTTAATTATTTTTTTAGCAGTAACAAAAGTAATTTAACAAAAATAAAATCAGAAAGTAGTCTATTGACGTTGTGTACTTGGTAGTCCTGTCCCTGCCTGTAACAGATTTCACCGATGTATTTTTTAATACAGAAAAACTATGTGAAAAAGTAAACCTGCCCCTGATTCTGTCTGATCAAAGCCCATCTGTGTCTGTCGTTTCTGATCCAAGATCCTGCTTTCTCCACCCTCTGGCCTGGTGCTGCTGCGGGAGGGGTTTTGCCCGGGGAGGTTCCCCAGGAGGCTCCTGGAGGCTGCTGCCTCCTTCCATGACCCCTGTAATTCCATTAACGGAGACACAGCGCCCCCGGGTTGGACTGGGATGGTCCATAGAACATTTCAGAGAAAACTAAATCGTTCGGGAAGGATTTCGTGTCTGGCTCTGTTGGGGGTGAAGGAGCCTGAGCTGTGCGTGAGGCCCAGAACCTCGGTGGCAGCAGGAGGGGGGAAGGATCCAGGAATTTGGGGATTTTGAGCCCGGCTGCTCTCTGCTCCCTCCTTCCCCGGCTGCCCTGGGGGGAGAGCGAGGGGCAGGGAGGACAAGCAGTCCTTGCCTGGGGATTGTCTGAAAAATAACGCCGCAGCCCAGCTTTCCCTTGTAAGACATCAACAGGAATATCTCCCTAGAATAAAGGAGCGTGAGAGGTGGCGTCCCTGGCGACAGGGAGGCGGGATTAAATGATCTCTAAGGTACCTTCCAGCCTAGGCCAGTCTAGGATTCTATCTTAGGAGAAATGGGCTCATTTTTCTTTCTCTGAACATGTTCGCTCGCTCTTGTCTGTGAACATTTCCCCATATGTTAATTTTTCCAGGTATTTGCAGTGAAAGGTATGTGCTTTTGTCATTATCTCAGCAAGGGAATTTCATGCTTGACGGGCTGGAAAACAAAGTTGTTGAACTTTGTTCCAACTGACTGGCTCTGAGAAAGGTTTCCGTGCAGTTCCCTCATGTGATTACCTGACGGAGCAGTTTTAGTTTCAGTTTCTCTGTTCAGATACTTTCTGCTTGGATGCCCTTGGCACTGGGGTGAGGCTGCCTTTGCCTCTCGAGGGGTTCCTGGTCAGCCCAGCTAAAGTCGCGCTGGCTTACGGACTGAGGTCTAGACAGGATTCAAATGTATTTATCGATGATGCACGCGGGATCGAAGTTCTGAACATAAACGTGTCTGAATCTTTGCTGAATCGTTGCTGCTTGAAATATTCTTTTAAGGAGAAAAAATCATTCTGTGGGGACAGAGAAACAACAGAGATGAGTGTGAGAAAGAGAAGGAGAAGCTGATGCTTCTTGCAAACGGGTTTTGTGTCGCTGTGCCCTCCCGCTGCCGCGCTCTGGCCGTGGTAACGGCGTCCCTGGCAGGCAGGGCTGCTGCCCGAGCTCTGCGCCGCGAGTCAGGCTGTGCCCGTGACTGAGTGTGCGCTCGGCTCTGGCTGCTAACGCAAGTCTTTGGATTTTGCAGAGTTTTGTTTAAAACGCTGCCGGCACGTGGCTGTCACCAGCGTTTTCCCGAGGGGTGCTCAGTACAAACCTGCTGCTCCCTCCCGCCTGGGTTCGCTAGAGGAGGAATCCCCATGGAGCGCTGCAGGATTAGGTGCAGGAAGAAGTGAAATTATCTTGTGAGTCATTCTGCCAGTGACTCGTGTGGAAGGAGCCCCTGGGGGGGTCCCCAGACGCTCTCCTGCAGTGGTGAGGCTCCGGTTGGTGCCAGGGCAACCAGAGTGACTCTGAACTGGGAATAAAGTGTTTGTTAATCGGTAACGAACCCAGGAACTCTTCACAGCCCCTTGAGCAGTAGTTCCGCTGTTTCAAGAAGCGTTGGATAGCTTTGCTTTTGCATTGAGCTTTAGGAGGAAACTATTTTGGCCAGAAAGAGCGAGATCTGGCGGAGGGGCCGTGGCGGGCGCAGGGACGGGTGCAGTGGTGCACGGCAAGAAACTAGTATGAACATTTTAAGCGTCCAGCTTTCAACATTTTAGATTCAAGGCATCCCAGTTGGGTGCTATTGAGAACAATTAGTGAGCGTGGGCATGGGTCATAGATGGGACAGACTTAGAATTTCAAAGCCAGCGTGTTAGCTCTTCCGCTGTCTCCT
>NW_009695619.1:2946-3288 GCF_000703405.1 Apaloderma vittatum | reverse complement strand
TCAGTTTTCGGCAGGAGATGCTGCTGCCAGGGAGGTCGGTAGCGCTTGCTCGATGGCAGCGGTGCTCGCTCCAGGCCCAGGGAGTGTTGAGGAATTGTAGAATGGTTTTTAGAGTCGGAAAAGCTCAAAGGAGCTCGGGTGTCTTGGATTCTTCCAGCCACAGAACTTAAATTTCCATTGGACATAACACACCCACTAAGCGAATGGTTTTGCAGCAGAGATACGGTTTTTATTAAAGAACCAAAACCTGTTTTGGATGATCACTGGCTCGGAGGAAGAGAGAGCATTTGTTACAGTCAAACAGTCAAGCCGAGCAAAGCATCGACACCTCTCCTCAAGCGC
>NW_009695619.1:672-2884 GCF_000703405.1 Apaloderma vittatum | reverse complement strand
GCAGCCGCTGTGGCTTCCTAATTGTGTGGTTCAGAGATACCCCAGCACCTCGGGCCTGAGGTCTGCAAGTCTTGGACTTTTTATTGTCTTTTCTACACATTTATAAAGCGAGGACACTTTGAGGCGCTCTTTCCGACCTGCTGGGAGCCAGGCTCCTTCCCTTGAGAGAAGGGGGCGGGTGGCGGCTCTTGGCTTTCTCCCAGTTCAGCCACCAGCCCGTTCTGTCGCCCGCGTCACGTCACTGCTCTTGTGTCGAGGAAGCCTCGTGTCTTGTCCCTCGCCAATCTGTACCTCGGTTGTACCCACCTGTAAATTGGCCGGAGCTTCCTACCTCGTTTGGGCATTATGAGGCTAAATTCTGTAGGATGCTTTGCAGCCCCGTGATTGAAAGGTGCTATATAACTGCAAAGTGTTACTTCAAAAGATTTAAATAGGTCACCAGTGCATCATAACCTATATTAAAAAAGACTTTTTCTTATCTGAGACTTTATAGAGTTCAATGTATGGTATTAATAAGTGAATTATTGAGACCCCCGAAATAGTTTTTGTTGGAATCGTATCTGTATTCTGGAAAAGTGATTAAAAACCTTTAACCTTAATAAAAGAGTACATCCTCATTTCCTGTATCATGGTGGAATCTAAGTTTAAAGGCAGAACTGCACGGATTTTAAGGGGCTGGGCGTGGGTTTAGTTGTTTCTAAGACAGCATTTAAGTAACAGCTCCCTCTCTTCCCAGCAAGGGCTGGTCTTCCCCATGTGGACCCACAGCAGCTCCCGCGGGGTTTGCTCCTCTTGGGAGCCGCTGGGACCGGCTGTAATCAGCTCAGTCACCAAGTGAGTTTCTTACACCCCTTCCCCCAAACGCAGCGAAGGGGAACGGGTGGCCCGAGCATCAGTGACCAGGACAGTCCTTGGGACCCGACAGCACCTTTGCTCTGTCGCCCTCAAATGCCAGAATCACCCGAGAGCCGCAGTGACACGGAAGCGCCCTCACTTGCGTGGGACCCTGCCTTGATGGGGCTCCCCGTGAGGGCAGGGAAAGTCTTGGGGGGTTCTGAGTGAGGTGACCGGAGCATTAGTGCAGTTTTTAAGGTGCTGATCACCACTGACAATTGTTTTAAGCTGTGCTGGTGCACCTGCAGCTGGGCGAGCGCCTGTGCGGCCACAGTGGCCCTTTGGGCTGCCGAGAAAACAGACCTGGGGCAATCAGGAGCAATAAAAATGGCACAAGTGCTGAATAAAAGTTCCCAGCAGCCTGAAGAATGAATGTCCAAAGTCACGTACAGCCTGGTGCAGCAGCAGGCAGCGCGGCTGCATCGCTTCAGTGCCTGGGGGTGCAGAGGAGAGGATTTGTTCTAGTAGAGGATTAATATACTGCTGCTGCTGCTGCTGCTACTGCTGCTGCTGCTGCTGCTTCTGTTATTATTATTATTACAAAGCTGGGTTTGCACAGGGGGATACACGGGTACACTTCTGGAGCCAGTGGAAAGGAAACATGGAAATTGGATTAGGAGAGATGGTGTGCAAGGGGCACAAGTGGTGGGGTACGTGTCCGCCTGTAGCTAACGCTGCTGCTAAATGTGTTTCTTTTAGGTCACGATGGAGAGCGCGGGAACTGAAACGCAGCCTCCTGTCAGGGAGAGCCTTGTTCACCCGGGCTTGGGACCCAGTATGGGACACGTGGCCCGTGTCAGTCCAATTGCACCCGTCACCACACACCGTGTGAACTGAACACAGCCCGTAACAAACCCAGTCCCAGCTCTTCAGGGCAGGGAGTGCAGGGCTGCAAACCCCGCCGGGCTGGGGCTGGTCCTGGGCAGCTCTGAGTCCTGAGGCGCTTGGGGGGGACCTGGGTCCCGACCACACACACACACCACGACAATCCTGCATGCAAAGCGTCTTTATTAGTTTCAGTTCAATCATCATTCAAGTGTGTCGGCAGCTCAGAAGAGTGGTTGTGGGGTTCGGCGGCAGCTCCCCACCCCCTGCCACGCTGCTGAAACCTCGAGCTCAGGCACCTCCTCAGCTTTGCTTTGGTTACTTATCTGGAGTTCACTTATTCATTCTGACTGTGGTAGTAACTTTTGCACCCAGCAGGAACAAGGAAGTTTGCAGTCCAAATTCGGCAACAGTCGAGAAACTTGCAACTCCTGCAAAGACAGAAAGCCGGGATGCGCCGGGAGCCGCGATGCTGCCTGCTGAGGGACTGAGC
>NW_009695619.1:0-222 GCF_000703405.1 Apaloderma vittatum | reverse complement strand
GCCACCGATGACCGCGATGCCGAGAACCACTCCTGCAGGCAGGACATGGCAGTGTTAGGGTGGGCTCTGTGACCCTACATCTCCCCCAGAAAGAACCGAAACATCAGGGCAGGGAGCGGGGGCTGAGGGTGCAGGGATGGGGACACCTTGACCTTGGGGAGGAGAAGGGAGGAGAGGAAAGGAGTGGGGTGATACGGTGTGCTGGGCTGCCCCCTCCCTCCC
>NW_009695618.1:15944-20007 GCF_000703405.1 Apaloderma vittatum | reverse complement strand
CGGCCGTGGTGAAGCCTGGGGGGTGAGGGGAGGGCACTTAGGGGGCGGACGGGGCACTTGATGCGGGAGGAGGAACTTAGGGTGTGGTTACGGGGCACTTAGAGGGTGGGAAGGGCACTTAGGAGTCATAAAGAGAGACTTGTAGAGGTTGGGACCCATAGATCTGCGGCCCACAGACACCAGGATTCATACGTTTGTGCCCCATAGATGTTGAGACCCATAGGTTGCGACCTATAGATTTGGGACTCATAGGTTTGGACTTGTAGAGGTTGGGACTCATAGATAACTGCCCTATAGATACTGAGACCCATAGGATTGGGACCCATAAGTTGGGACCTATATAGCCTGGGACCCATAGATCACTGCCCCACAGAGCCCAGGACCCATCGATCTCAGACCCATAGACACTAGGACCCATAAGCTAGTGCCCCATAGATTTGGGACCCACAGATACCAGGACCCATGGATTTGCGCCCCATAGAGATTGGGACCCCTAGAATTGGGACCCAGCGATGTTGGGACCCATAGATTTGTGCCCCACAGAGCCTGGGACCCCCAGATTTGTGCCCCACAGCACCTGAGACCCATAGATTGAGGCCCAGACACTCCAGGACCCATAGATTTGTGCCCCATAGAGACTGGGACCCATAGATCAGCGACCTCTAGGTAGTCACCTGTTGAGGTTAGGCCCCATAGATCCTACCTCATAGATCCTGCCCCACACCCTGCCCCATAGATCACTTCTCATGCCAAATTAACCGTTAAAACCCCAGAAAAATCAACCCCGACTCAACCCAATGACCCACCCCAACGCCCCTCCTCCCTCCCAGTGCCCCATAGATCCTACCCCACATTCTGACCCACATCCTGCCTCAAAACCTCCTCCTACACCAAATTAACCCCTAAAACCCCAGAAGAACCAACCTTGACTTGACCCACTGACCCCAACTCAATGTCCTTCATTGCTCTCCTGCCCCATAGATACCGTCCCAGAGATCACTTCTCACACCAAATTAACCCCTAAAACCCCAGAAGAACCAACCTCAGCTTGACCCAATGACCCACCCCAACTCCCTGCTCCTTCCTTGCACCCCAGAGATCCCGCCCCATAGATCCTACCGTGCTGAGAGTGGCTCCCTATCCCTGCTGGGAAGTATTTCAGTCCTCTCTCAACTGCTTCGTTTTCCTCCAGCGGGTTAGGTTACTTGAGGGCTTATATTTGTCTTGGTGTATGGTTATGCAATGCATTTTCTAGTGACTCGAAGCTAGAAGCAGGACCAAGATCACATTTGGTAACCACGGAAAGAAGACGTAAAAGTGTGTATGTACATCCTTCACCTGCAGAATTATGCAGCTCACAATAGAGAACAATAACGGCAAAGTCTGGAGAGAGTCTGCGGTTGCATGGAAGACTTCAGCCTCAGCAACCACAAACTGTCACCCCCATCCTCCCCACCGTTACATAATATGTGTTTTCGTTTGCACAGACCAGCGGGAGCAAGCTGCTTTGTGCAGAACTGTCTGTGCTATTTGTAGGTAAAGGACTTCTATGGGTTAACCTATTTATAGATAATACGGTTAATGTCATCTCGAGAACAACGCGAAAAGCAATTTAGACAGTCGCAGGTGTGACACCAATATATTTAGCAATTGCCTTCTCTTCTAATGCGACGTTTATTAAATATCGCGGCTGCACACGGTTGCTCACTGCTTTTTGCTGCTGGCTTGTGTTGTCTATTCCCCGTTTCATTTTGCAGACTTGTTAGTAGTGACTTGTGACTTTCTTCAGGGAGCTTAGCCCAGCTCATTCAAAAGTCCGTAGTCCTAATCGTCCCTAGCTGGGATTTGATATTGTTCCACCTCTATTTCCTGCACAGTTGGGCGTGCTTCTTGCAGTCCTGTCGACATAACGATTACGAGATGGGTGCTGCTGGGAAACAGGAAGGAAAAGAGCAAGGTCAGGGGCAGGTGGAACCCTTTTGCAGAGTTACAGTTGAAAAGTCTTTGTCATCGCTCCGGTGATGCCCATCACAGCTCTCTCAGAGTGTTCCGGACCTGAGCAGCCAGTGCAGCACCCTTGGGAGGTGACCCTGCCCAGGGCAAGGTCCTGAGCAGGATTGTCCAGGCTGCACCTGATGCTCTGTGCTTCTCTGAGCTGTTGAACTGCTGGTAAATCAACGGGTGGGTTTTTGACGTTGAACACCTGTCTCCTGTACGTATGAAACCCAGGGCTGCAGATCCACACCAGAGTTGCCTGTGAGACCCAGGAAAGAAAGCCCGAGAGGTTTTTTCAGCACACTGATCTCTTTCAATTGGCCCTTTTGGAGCAAGGGACCGGATGTTTCGTCATTATTTATGTTTTGTTACAGATTAGAAAATTACTATAAAACCATTTTCCCAAAGTGCATCAATATGTAACACTATGCACATAAATAATATAGGAAAAAATGTTTTTATTTAGAAGAATGATTGTATCTTATAGGTACCTGAAATGTGAGATAAGTGGTAGGTACTCGCTGGTGCTAGTAAAGCTAAGCTTACAGTTACGTGGTACTTGCAGTTGAGGGTTGAATCTCTTTCCTGTATTTTCCATGTTGTGCTTTCATCCTAAAAACAGATGAAGGGCATTTCTTCCTCTAGCAGAAATATTAATTTCTGAACTACAACACGAGACATAACATGATATTTTAGACTTGGTCTATGTCGGAAAGATACTGAAAGAACGGTTAAGACAATAGTAAGGTGAGGTTGTGATAAAAGCAGCTAACCTCTCTCTGGTGAGTAACCAGGCGAGCAGCTCCTGCCATCCTGTTGCTACAAGAAACAAGCCCTGTGCTCTTGAATAGTTTCCAACCTCTGTTCCTGTGGCGGCTCAGCGAGAAGCAAATCCGGCGTTTGTCGCCGCGGTGCAGGCTGCTGGGCCAGCCCTGTGGCCAAGCCCAGGTGGTGTCGAGGACACTGCAGTAACTCAGCGCAGAAACACGGCAGAGCAAGGCAAGCAATGGTATTCCATAGACAGTGAGAGGGAGGAGAAATTAGCTGAAGAAAGCTTTTTAGAAGAAAAGTAATTATCTTGCATTCTGTATTGTCTTCTTCATGTTAGGGGGCTGGTTAGCTCAGTGGTTTGAGCGCGGTGCTGGCAAAAATGACAACACTGAGATTGCGGGTTCGATTCCCACTCGGTTCCCATGTGTCGCCTGGTCTAGATGAGAGGTGGCGTCCCTGCCCATAACAGGGAGGTTGGATTAAAATGATCTCTAAGGTCCCTTCCAGCCTAGGCCATTCTAGGATTCAATCCTAAATGTTCAGAGAGTTGTTTGTTTCGTTGGGTTTTTCAGGGGAGCTGTGTCCAGACAGAGCAGTGTTGTTTTTCTCCTCCGGGCTCTTTCCAAGAGAAGACCCATAGGCATTTTCCTGCCTATATATTAAAATTATTGGCATTGCCTGTCCCCCCCTTACAGATGGTGAAATGGAAATGCAGGAAGCTTTAGGTAGAACTTTTCAAAGCTTTTCTTAATTAAGGAACAAATATTCATCCATTCTACACCGGTGATAAATGTTTGCAGCTTGTGGACTCATTCTGTAGTTGTGTCTGCCCTGTACCTGGGCTGATACGGCCCAGATTCAGGCAGAGGGTTTTTCCCCCTTACGTGAACTTCACTTCAGAAGACTCTAGTCATGGCAGAAAGCTTTAATGTCTGTTAGCAAATCAGTGATGTGTGTGGGAGGACGATGCACAAATTGCCAACTGGGAAAACCCTTTAATGGTTCGACATGACGAGGAAGACTATGAGGCTGCAAGTAGAACATTTACGCGGCGAGCACAGTTGGCCAAATCTTAGGACTGTGGCTGACGGGTTCTGAAGGAGAAAGGGGAAGAGGAGCTGTGGCTCTTCAGTGACAGGCACCATGGAAATCTTAGGATTTCCCAGTGTGGGAAAGATATTCTTCTGATGTGTCCCGGAATTTCTGTTGAAAAGACAGCCTGCAAATACCAACATATGGGATTTCTGAAGGAAGCAAGATCCTGGGCAGCTGCTGGCGGGGGCTGGAGCAGCGGTAA
>NW_009695618.1:10138-15762 GCF_000703405.1 Apaloderma vittatum | reverse complement strand
TTGCCGGGGAGCGTGTGGTCGGCACGGACGGGGCACGATGATGCATCGAGACTCCCAGAGGCGCGGATGCACGGACACGTTATCTTTAGTTGCCTTGCTGTGTCATTACCAGACATGATTCAATATTTCCCTGACAAACAAAGCATCGACCAGCTGAGCTCCACCTGCCCCTTTGGCAGCGTCCACTGCACAGAAGAGCTGCACAGAACAGCTGCACAGAACAGCTGCGCAGCCCTGCCAGCCTCGGCCGCTGCCCTCCTCAAGCTCTGGCACACATTTGCAAGGGAGAAATGATCTAATGCCCTTTCTTCTCGCTTCTCGTCTTTATGTCAGCTTGTGCGTCCCCCACATCCACATCTCTGTCCTCGGCCACCTGTGCCCGCTGCCTTCTGTCCCTTTGGTCTAGTGGCAGGGCTGCACATGCTCACTTAGCTTCTCTGGCTTCCGGAGCTCTCTCCTGCCTCTAAAGCTCTTTTTCCATGGTGCCTGTCACTGAAGAGCCACAGCTCCTCTTCCCCTTTCTTCTTCAGAACCCGCCAGCCACGGTCCACATCCCATCCCTTCCTCTCCTGCTTTTCAATAGATTGCTCTCTCCTGCCTTCCTCCCTGCTCTCTTTCTGTTAAATGCTCTCCCAACGTACCTTCCCTCCTCTCTCATCGTCTCTTCTAGAACTCCTGACTCCACACATCAGCACTGCCTGGATGCCTGATTTTAATTTACTCCCAGCGGTGGTTTTTTTTCTACTTTTTCCTACTTTTCTTTCTACTCCTTGAGTAAAGCCTTGCCTTAGCATGTATTTCACCTCTCCTATTTGTGCCCCAACAATTTGTGACCATATTCTCCTCCTGCTTTCTATCGCTATTTTTTTTTCAGCAATGAGCCCTTCTTTCAGGCATGTTAATGTATTAATAGAAGAGAATATGTGAAGACGAGGCAGGACACACAATCTCTGTCTAATAACTGTTGCTACCAACTACAGTGCAGCTCAGGTTGTGGAAAGGTGTTGTCAGGTCTGGCGAGCTCAGTGTTTGCCCTCGTCTTCGTGTGTGCCATGTGCTGCTTTCCAACAAGGGCTCTCTGGGCCACAGTCATAGAATCATAGAATCATCATAGAACAATTCAGGTTGGAAAAGACCCTTGGGATTATCGAGTCCAACCATTAACCCTACACTACAAGGTCACCCCTAAACCATATCACCCAACACCACAACTAAGCAACACTTGAACACATCCAGGGATGGCGACTCAACCCCCTCCCCAGGCAGTCTGTTCCAGGGTCTGACCACTCTTTCTGTGAAGAACTTCTTCCTAATGTCCAGCCTAAACCTGCCCTGTTGCAACTTGCAACCATTCCCCCTGGTTCTGTCCCTAATTCCCTGTGAGAAGAGACCAGCACCAACCTCTCTACAATGTCCTTTCAAGTAACTGTAGAGCATGATGAGATCCCCCCTCAGCCTCCTCTTCGTCAGACTGAACAGACCCAGCTCCCTCAATCGCTCCTCACAAGGTCTGTTCTCCGGGCCCTTCCCCAGCTTTGTTGCCCTCCTCTGCACTCGCTCCAACACCTCGAGATCTCTCCTGCCAAAGGCCGTCATAAGGTGAAGTGTCTACAGGAGGTTTAGGACTACAGATTGCTGAAGGGGTACAGAAAGAAGTCAGTTTTATAGCACTTCATCCCTGTCAGCCTCTGTTTCACCTGGCAACCTGAGCAAGCCAGTTAAATAGTAAAAATACAGTGCTTCTTTGCACAGAGTCTTTTACCAAACCCTGATTTTATTTGACAGCTACCCTGTAAATGGACACTGGCTGGAAGGTAAAATGACTGAAATGAGGTTTTTTCCCATATGGCTATAAATAAGATTACAGCCTGTATCGACTTGTACCAGAAGACGGGCAAGGGTTGTGATTCATTGCTTGTTTTGTTCTTGCTTGTGCTCAGGAGCACACAGCTGTGTGGGGACGAGGCAGAGCGCTGAGCCCAGCTTGGTGCCATCACAGCGTCCCTTCGGGCGATCTCCGTTCTGAGCTGATGAGCTGGTCGAGGTGATACCTGCGAGAGGCTCTGCGGACCCTGTGGGAGACATGTTTGGTCAGAGCACACAGGTGCCTGAGCGCACAGGCTGGTTGGGAGCTGCGCGTCCTGCCAAAGTGGCTCCCCCAAAGGCCGCCCTGTTCCGTGCTCTGGGTGTTGGACAAAGAGTGACGAACTCGCTGGGCTTACGTAGAAATCGGTTAGCCAGACACTACTAGGCCGGGAATTTGCGGCTCTTTCAAATCTACAGTTGAAAGTCATTTATCTGATTACAAATTTGGCGTTTCCAAGTTTTGCCGTGCTGTGATCGTGAGCGTCGATTTAGCAACAAACTGGAAAACAGGTTTACTTGGTAGCGTGCTGCTCTAGAACAGGCAGGGAGAGATGGAGAGGACGAGGTAAGCTCCGTTCACTCCGAAATGCGTCACCAATGCTTTTCTTTTGCCTGAGACCCCGTTTCGGCAGTACCGGCTCAGGCGAAAGGCCCCGCTAGCCCAGTGCTCCACGCCCAGCGCTGCCATGCGAAGACGCGGGCAAGAGTTTGAAGGAGGCAGGCAGGGATGGGATGGTGCGTCCCCCCGAGATGGTCCTGCGCTCCAGCAGGTCCCAGCTCTGGCACTCCCTGGGCTGGACGTGCTCTGACGCTGAGAAGTGACCCCCCTGGAGCTCATGGGAGCTTTATCGCCTATGTCTTTGTTTGCTGCCAGTGATGTGAATTTAACAGGTGTTTGAAGGTTTTTACCACCTTTGTGGCCTACCTTAAAAAATAATCAGTGGTTTAAATGTTCAAAATAATCTCTCTGCAGAATTAAACGATAGAGAGGTTTGCAAAGCAAAGTGGAGCTTTGTTTCTTCCTTTTTGAATTTAGGCCTGCTTTCCAGCTGAATCTGGTCCAATATGACTGCTTTGGTGAGAGTTTGGACTATAAAAACAGTATGTGCCCTGGAAGTGCCTTATAGACGTTATTCTGTGGGTAGTGTGAGAACACAGAATGTTTCAGTGGTGAATAGTTCAGTGTGAGTGTGAGAGCGAGAGCTAGGGTGGGCAAGTAACCTCTGTAAATGAGAAGTCCTTTAAATTGTGCGCGCTAGGAGGATCATTCAAAGTAGACGTGAGCTTCTGTGAACTGAAGCAGAGATGATAAAACAAGCAAAGCGAAGCTGACTAAATGCTTTATGCAAGGAGTCTGCAGAAGAAAGGGGAAGGGGTGCAGGCGCAGCCTGCCGTGTTAACTACTGTGCTCAAAATCAACACGCCTGTTGCTGATGCAGAAGTCAAGCCTAAACCAAGCAAACTACCTCAGCGCTGGGCAGTGTTCCACCCACGCAGGACGCGTTACACCGCGCCTCAGCTGCCAGCAGGGCTGCGGGGAACAGGAGCACTGTTGCAGTAATACAAGCATTGGCTAACGAACGCCCACGGGGAGCCCCAGGCTGGGCTTGCTCTGCTCTGTAGAGTTGGTCACCTTCTTATTGCACGCGTTCAGGATATAAATATTAACTCAGGTCTGCATGTGTGCCCCTTTTCAATAGTGTGATGAGTCATCTGAGGGAATCCTGCAATGAGGAGTTTGTTTTACAGCTTCCAGACAAGACGGCATTGAACAGGAAGCAAATCTCATAGCTGACTTTTACATTCAAACCTGCCCCATGACAAACTCTATTTCACATTTAAGACATTAAACAACTCTGTCATTCCTGGCTGCCTCTTGAGTCAAACTTTGTGAGTGGATTTCAGCTTCTTTTTGGCCCAGTAAACTTGGGGCAGAAGGTGGCAGCCTGAGGAACTTGCTGACGTGCCATAGTTTCCACTCCCTCAGAGATCCAGAGGTCCAGTTTCAACCAGCTGATTTTGTTAAAGCAATGAAATTGAAGGTTGATCAGGGACATAGACACTTATGCTTTACTGATAAAATGCCTTTAATTACTGAAAACTGAATGGAGACACTTGCTGTAGGAGGCAGGTTATTTGGTAGCTACTAGCTGCAGAACCTCCTTAGGCTTTTCTATATGATATCTAGTGTACTGTTCCTTCGCTCCACAGAAATACGAACTATAATTCTCTGTTGCAAAAAGGGAACAAGTATACTTCTTTACAATCACTCTGTTAGTCCCAGCTTAGAGGGACCGTAGAGCTCCCAGCACTGTTTGCAGCAGCCACGGACCCAGCAGAGCATGGGTGCCGGGTGACGTCCTTCCAGAGCAGCTGTGCTACTCCTGTGCCAGCTTTGGCCATTGGTGACTGTGCTGCTGTCCACGAGCTACTTAAACAATCAGCTGGTTTATCAAACACTGTTATTTTCTACCAGTTTCTCTCAGTTCTGCGTCAGCAAAGGGTGCAAAACTTTTCTAAATTATTTGGGTCTCAGACCCCTCAATGTGGATTCTGGGCCAAATCTTCCCCTTTCCTCAAGGAAAAGGACCGGGTCCTTAGGGAAGTACTGCCAATAGCGCACCAGCAGCTGGAAGTGAGCTGGCTGCTGCGATGGACTGTCTTGTGTGTCTTTTAATTTGCGAGATCCCGTTTTAAACTGTGCACGGTGTGCTGGGTGAAAACAGCTGCAAGGAGCTCAGTGCCATTCGTGTTTAGGTGAACCCTGGGATTCCACCAACGTTGTTCTGCATCCAGGTTTCCTTTGAGAAAGCTGGCAGCCAGGGAGGTTTCCCTTGGTGGGCACACGGCAGCCCTTTGGGAAGGGTAGCCTTGTACTCTCTTTCAACTTCTGAACCAATGCAGTAGTACCTGAGCTCTGTTACGCGAAGCCAGCTGTGTAAGAGCTAGTATTTTCAGCTTACCAAGTGTTGCTTACCAAGTACTATACAAGGCTTATCTAATAAGTAACATCTGAATCTCACAGCTAAGTAAATACTCCACCCATCCAATAAAAGCTAAAGTCACAGCCTTCATAGGGCGGGTCTCAGTAAGAGCTGAAGAGAGTTGACATTACGGGAGAATATAAAACCTGTTGAAATGAAATCTGAACCAATAGGGCTGTTAACAGCCAGAAAGAGTCCCCAGGAACAGGGTGAAATCGTACGATAAAAAAGCAGCTCACCTGCATTCGCTGAAGCATTCACCTTTAAAACAAAAAAACCTCAATGCAGTTAACCCCCCCGCAAGATACCAATAGAAGAGCAAGTTTGTCTTGCTTGGGTGTTGTAATTGACGGCGGCTAAATATAAGCCAGCAGTGTGCCCAGGTGGCCAAGAAGGCCAACGGCATCCTGGCTTGGATTAGAAATTTTGTGACCAGCAGAAGGGAGGTGAATGTCCCTCTGTACTCAGCACTGGTGAGGCCGCACCTTGAGTATTGTGTTCAGTTTTGGGCACCTCAGTATAGGAGAGATCTCGAGGTGTTGGAGCGAGTGCAGAGGAGGGCAACAAAGCTGGGGAAGGGCCTGGAGAACAGACCTTGTGAGGAGCGACTGAGGGAGCTGGGTCTGTTCAGTTGGACGAAGAGGAGGCTGAGGGGGGACCTCATCATGCTCTACAATTACTCGAAAGGACATTGTAGAGAGGTTGGTGCTGGTCTCTTCTCACAGGGAATTAGGGACAGAACCAGGGGGAATGGTTGCAAGTTGCAACAGGGCA
>NW_009695618.1:0-10117 GCF_000703405.1 Apaloderma vittatum | reverse complement strand
AAAAGAGTGGTAAGAACCTGGAACAGACTTCCTGGGGAGGGGATTGAGTCGCCATCCCTGGATGTGTTCAAGTGTCGCTTAGATGTGGTGTTGGGGGATACGATTTAGGGGTGAACTTGTAGTGTAGGGTTAATGGTTGGACTCGATGATCCCAAGGGTCTTTTCCAACCTGAATTGTTCTGTGATGATTCTGTGCCAACAGAGACACAAAACTTTGCAATAACTTCTGACAGGAATCCAGCGTTCAGTATTTAAAAACAGCCTGTAGTGTCAATACTTGTTCCAGCCGATCGTCATCCTCTCAGGACAACCATCCTGCCGATGATCTCGGAGCTCCTTGCCTGACGTGGGCATGCTGCCTGTGACATCGTTGTCACCTCGCCATCCTAGGGACGAGAGTGGGGAAGGTAATAATGGACAGGCTGATAAAACCAATCCAAGTTCATACCACAAATCAACAGCAGAGCTGACCGAAGAAGTATCTCCATTCCAGTTCATCTACTGCAGCTGTGTCCATGGACGTGGAAGGTGTATCACGCCCCGAGTTCGTCCTGCCAGGCCAATACACGCAGTGTCTGGGTTTTGTGCAGCCGCCCTGCCAGAGGTGCGGCGCAGTCCGGCACAGCTCCACCTCTGCAGCACCGTGCACTTCTTCAGAGCAATGACAGCGAATTCCACCGTTTGCTTTGCACAGAATTTCAACAGGAGCTAAAAAAAAGAATTTCAAATCTAGACAGAAAAAGAGGAGTGGGCAGGAAACCCGGCTCAGTTTCACAGCGCTGCTGAGGCGGAGGCTGACAGGCACTCGGGCCGAAGGGAGCGGTTGGTCGTACTGAAAGACAGATTGCATTATTATCCCACAAAGCAAGCAAAAGCCACTTCAGGTGTTTATCTTTCAGCCACTTCGCATATTTCTGATTTCTGTAGGAAGGAGACTACTGATACCTAGAGTAACAAAAGAGCACGGAGGTTTCTTTCCACTGGCCACCAATAATAATTTCTGGCAATAGCAGCTATTTGGTTTGTGTCAGTGGACATCTCGAAACATTTAAAACTATTACAGTCGTGATATAAAATGTTCTTTTGCACGCACATCTTCTGCTTAAGAATATTTAACAAGCTGTCTGTCTGGGGCAACAGGCCTACCACTGCGAGAGGAGAAAGGGCCATAGGGTTTGTATGTACTTTTGTGTCTGTGTTAGTGCTGTGTCGTACTCCTCAGTCGCTTACACCGTCAAATGTTGTTGGGGTTCTGACTGACTGACGTATTTGCAGTTGCGCTGGTTTTGCTGGGACGGACTGATGGCCCCGGCCAGGGTGTGCAGCCCTCGGCGGTTTGGGGTGACCCAGGGGCTGCAGTCAGGACGGGCGAAAGCCAGGTCAGCCGATCAATCGATCGATCGGAGGGGGCTGGTGGGTGCATCCCATCCCATAAATGGCACCCTCATTCTAAAGGGGCACGTTTGCTGAGGAAGGGGGCTTTTTTCCCCTCCTCCTGCTTCTCCTGCTCCTCACAAGGGCTGCCAGCCCTAAAGGGACTTGCTCATCCTGCTCCCAAGGACTGTTCTCCCGTTTGTGGTGGCCACCGTGTGCTTGCTGGTCTGAGTGTAGCTGTGTGTGCTGTGTAACAGTAATATCAGTGCTTTGCTCTGTCATTAAACCTGTTTTTGATTTCAACCCAAAGATCTCCTCCCCTTTTCCTCATCTTCCTTGTCTGCTGGGAAGGGGTGATTACGGAATTAGTTTAGCCCCAGCTATGGGCAAAACAGAGAGAGCAGAGTGTGGAAATACATCCATGTGTACTTCATAACAGCACAATTTGTTAGTTAGTTCCCTAACTGCATCATTTTGTCTGTGAGGAGTTTTGTGTTACACAAGTGTGAAAGAAAGAATAAGAAAAAATTAAGCTTTTAATAATTATTACAGGCTTGAGTCCATCCTGGTTGGTGTGAATGTCCTTTATGGAGTGGCTGTGGAGCAACCCTGGTGGGATTAAAACCTACTGCATAGATCCTGCTGCTCCAAGATTCACGTTGCCATTAACAGGCTTTGGACTTCTCAGTGGTTAAGCTCTATCTACACACGTCAGTTTTCACCAGTTCCCTCTCGTGGCGCTCCTATTTCTGTTACCACACATGAACTTGGCTCTAGGATCAATAGGAAACAAAAACATCAAAAGGAAATAATAATTTGTTTTAAAATATGTTTGTAAAAGATTATGTAAACTTTTCATCCTTGATGCCTCCAGTGACAGAAGCTATCTTCAGCCTCTCCCTGGAGGCAGCTCTCAGACTTCAGACAAATCGCAAAGTCTCATTTGAACACGATATAAACATAAACCTCGTAGCTGGTGTAAGAGGGCTTTGCTGCACTGACCACGGTAGAGGGGAGTGTAAATGGCTGTGTCACCTCTCAGCCGTTCTGTGGCCACCCTGCAGAGGCAAATTCACCGAGGTGGAATTGGTAAAGAATTTTGGTTTACCTTAGCTAATATAAAACTAGCTGGATTATATGCGTGTTTCTAGTTCAGTTCACCTGTCATCTCCTGTATCCCTGGGAAGAGAAGAGCGCAGAGGAGGCTCACCAGCTTCAAGTCCTTAGGAGATGGGTCTCCTGCCTTTGGGCAGCACTCCCTATAACAGCATTCTCCCTGGATTCCCTGTGCAAATGAGAATGTTGCCCTGCTGCTTTAGATGAGATGAATTCTAATTTCACACGTGCACCAGCTTCATATCCAAATTTTAGTTCAGAATTGAAAAAAGCTTGCATACAGTAGGTAGCTTATCATTAGCAAATAAAACAACACTACAGCAGTCACAGGCAGATTTGCTCAGAAGGCAGAAGTGGATCTTTTAGCCCTCCTTCAGCAGCAGCCAGACCAGTGACTGCCTTTGGTAGTAACCAGGACCTACACTGCTGGTCCTGTTGCTAAAAGGCATCTGGTATGTCTGGCAACAGAGAAAGCTGCTTTAATGGTTAAATACTTCATCTAAGAACAACTGGACTTTGCAAAGCAGTCACTGTGCATTACCAACATCAGAAAAAAAAAAATCTATCTGCTTGTCAGACATGCTGTGAAGTTGCCACTTGAATAGTAATTGAGGAGAGGTGGAGGGTTAGTGAGGAAAGTCAGTCCCAATCCTTCACAGTGCCCGCCACAACATTTTTCAAAATTACTAAAGAAGTCTGAATAATTCAGCTTTAAGAATCTGTATTGAATCTTATTGAATCTTACTGAATCTGGATTCTGTACTGAATCTTATTTTATTTCTTTAAGGGCAGGAGCAATAGATTATCGAAAGAATCCAGAGAAAGTTAAGAAATGAGGCAGCCAGTTCGCAAACCAGGTACGGTGCCATGACTCGGTGTGTTTCTGAAGGCAGCTTCATTTCTCCCCAGCAGCCGAGGGTTTCCCGGTGGTGGTGGGACACCAAGGGAGCTGCCACCGAGCCGGAATGCTGGATGCCGGAAGAGAATCCTTGAACAACCTTGGCGTTTGGCGCAGGACCAGCACAGGCGTGTGCACAAGTGCCCTTCGGTCCCAGCAAAGAGCCTGGTATGTTTTGAACCAGCTGGAGTGTTTTCCGGGGATAATGGAATTTAATAAGGAAGAAAGTCAGTCCCAAGCACATCTGTCGCTGCAGCAAGGCCCAGCTCTGGAGCTGCAAGCAGATGTTCTACCTCAGGTGCAAAAGGATTCGATCTAGTTCCTGCCGGTGGAAGTGAAGGCTGTGTTTCTTTTCTCTTAGAACCTCTGTGATTGTAGGGAGGTTATTTTATTTTATGTTATACAAAGTCATGCTTTATACTTGTTTGATAGCCACAGTCTTTGCTATGTGCCAGTGCTGCTGGGAACAGGAATGAAATTCAGCTGAAGTCCCTGCAAATACCTTTTAAATGTCCAGGTAGGGTACAGTATTGGGGTCATCTGGCACTTGCTGGGAGGTAGATCCATTTTCCTAGAGGATGTGCAAATGGAAAGAAAAACTGGTCGTTCAAGTTACTCGTGGGACATGTGATTTGAGAATGGGCTGATAAGCAAATGGCACTGATAAATTGATTTTGCTTGCTTACTATTTTCATTTGTGACAAATACAATAACAATGCAATAACAATGAAATGCCCTTGGGACATTTGAGAACTACTTCAGTTGTAGCTACTGATGTAATAATAAATTCACAGATATTAGTCAAAAGCAAAATGAAATAATAAAGCTTAATGAAAGCTTAATTGAATAAAATGTGTTTATCTTGTCTGGTTTTGGTTTACAGAGGTATTTATGTCCGGGACTCAGCTGAGTTTCATGTGACACTCTGGGCTGGCTTTCTCCGTCAGGTCTTTCATTAGCTGATCATTTTCGAAAGTCTGTGCATGAGCCATTTGCAAAGCCAATGCTGAGAAAGAGGACAGCTGGGGTCATTACTTGAAAAGGCAACAGATAAAGTGTTCCGCCGCTCTGTTTCGGGCTGTAAACCAGGCCAGGCTGTTCTTGGGTGTAAGTTTACCTTCACAGGAAATCCATTGTTTGGGAAGGGAATGGAGCCACCACACCCCTGTGCGCACACAGATGGGGCTTTCTGATAAGTTCTGGTTCCCCAGCGGACACAAATACCTGCAAGTTATCTGATAATGCTATTGTTAAAGCTCTAATATTGACAATCCCGCAAGAGATGATAAATTTCTTTACACAAATTTATTGGGATGAGGAACTCGATCTGAGCGAGGAAGCAGGAATTATAATGTCCAGTCCAATGCAAAGGTAAAGTATCAATCCGGATTAAATTACTGGAAGTTAGCAAGAATCCCAAAGGTCTTCAGCGACCTGGTGTACAAAAATACCGGCAGCCAAGTAGCTTTGCTTATTTGCCTCTGAAGAAACGTTGCTGGAGTCAAGCCTTCAATAATAATTGTCACTTTCCCCTTCCCTCCTGTGGTAGAAATAGGAGCTGCTGGGTAAAGCTAGGAAATTTTCATGTTGATGATCTACAAGTGCATCTCCTCCATAGAGGGAAATAGTGTCCAGAAGAGAGGACTGTGCAAATAAGGTACTCACCAGAACTCTTTCAAGAGTGTTGTGGATTCAGTTATTATAAAGTAAATCTGAGCAAGGAAACCTTGAGATACTGTAACAATTAAATCAGTGATACCACAGTAACATATTTAGATGTTTGTAATCACAATTTAGCTTTAGAAACGCTGTCTCTTCTGGTCTTTTACAGTGGAAGAACAACGTGTGAGTCTGTCTGTAAGGATGTGTTAGCTTTTCTAGGAGCAGGAGATGATCTGAAACATGAGAGAAGACTTAACCCTCTTTTAGCCTCCATATATACCTGTGGCAGAAGCTTGAGTTTCAGATCAGATCCTACTGAAAGAGACCATGCACAAGACATTTAGCATCTTGGGAAGTTCAACTGGAAAACATAGCTGCAAAACTCAATTTGTTTATATGACAGTTCTGAAGGAGTGAAAAAATCTGCTTCGTGAAGTCATACGCGTCCCTTGCTCCTGATGCAAACTGCCTGGCTAAATACCAGTAGAATTTTGGAGGAGAAGGTAAAAGTGTTTTGTCCTAGGCATAGTCCCGACAAACTTGAAACTCTTACTCCAGAATTTAAGGTACTCAAGGGGAATGGGTTGGAGCCTTGAAAATGCTGCCCTAAATGTCCGGCAGACTACGTGCTTCTGCTGTAAGCAACTGAAATGGAATCTTGAAGTGGGAAGTGCTGGGCCGACTTCAGGTGCAGCTAGCCCAGCTCGTAGAGCAAGTGGCATTGCTGGATTTCAAACTGGAAGCAGCTTTTACTCTGCATAGTTTTGGATGATCCAAAACACGCTTGTTGGGTAATTTTTGTATTTTACTTACTCAGCTACAGGGACAAGGGATTGTGTTTATGTAGCTGTATACCTGTGGCTCGATTTTTTTTTTAAAAAATGCACAGACAAGGTCTTTTTGTCTTTGCATTTGCAGTGCTATCTTTTCAGTGTCAGGAACACGGTGTCTCTATTCTGCTGAGACACACAGGCTGCTGCTGGGAGAGTGAAGCTTTCCCTGCTTCGCTCACCCAGAGGAGATACCAGCCTGCAGCAGTATTTTCCACGTAACCACAGGCATCTCTGATGTTTATTGCACATCCACAGTGTGATTTCTTGACTACGTGACCTGCCCGGCTCATTTTAATAGTGTTTGCACTTCACTCCTTTTGACCTTTCAGACTTTGCTTGCTATAAAACCGGTGTGTGGACAGAAACAAAACGGTTTGCCACATGAAAACCCATCAGAAATCAAAGCGAAGCATTGTAAATGTGGAAGCGTCAAGAAAGGATAAGTTTACACTGATTTATATAAACAATTCATTCAAATGCTTTGGGTACAGATAAACAGTCCTTGTGCAATATTTGTTATGGTTTCACTTGCTTTGAGCTGGAAACTGAAAGAGTTTTGATAAATGGGACAGAAAAACCTTGAGCTGCTCTGCAGCTGCAAGTGCTTCTGAATGTTACGCTTACTTCTTGTTAACAGCACCATGCCTCAGTAATTCACATTTTTTGTTGTTTTTTCTTCCATGGAGGAGGAGCTCTTGCCTTGTACTGCATTCACCATGACTGGTTGTACCTGTTCGCATTTCCAGGAAAGTGAATAATACAAGGTTTTGTCACATTCTTTAATGGACACAGATGTGTGTCCCAGTTAAAATGATTTTAAAAATTTCTTAGAAGATAAGAACTCGTGGCTTTTTTTCAGTTATTTGAAACCCTATTTTACCTGGAACTGAGGCTTAACAAGTGCAAGATCAAATTTCAAACTAGTGGAAAAAGCAGGAAAAATTCTGAGAGCTGGGAAATAAATATTTGATGGGCCCTTTAAAACATTCTTTATAATTTAAGAAATTTGGTTTTATATTAAATGATTGATAATATTCTTAGGCATTTAAAAAAACAATTGTACTTAACAATACAGATTTAAATCTGTATTTAGCAATACAGATTTAACAATGCAATAGAGATTGCAGTTTCTATAATCTCCCTGATGATTGTGGTTTGATTTTTGTTTACCCCTATGACATGTTTTCTGCAGTTCTTACGTTTTGGTTGTGGTTTTGCAGATAAAAGCAACCAGCTCTCCTGACTGGTACAGCGGCTGGATACTCAGAACGAGTTGACTTGGAAATGGAGGAGAAATGAGCTGGTTTAGATGTCTGTATTCTTTCCCAACTCATCCTCCTCCCCAATACATACAGTCTTAATATTTAAGAGGAACACCCTCCCACCCCAGTTCCATTTTTTTTCCAATCTAATTTCTAAGACCTAGAGCTCTTCCTCTCTACCCATGCCTTATTCCTACTCTGCAGGAGAAAAGAAAGCGTGGGTAAATTATGCTAGAAACTTTGTAGGAAGCACATTAAAAAAAATGCCTGTAGCTCTCTCCTGATTTTTGTTTTAGCGATGCTTGAGTTCTGCTGGTTTCGAGTGGTCTGCAGTCCGTCCAACAGCACCACGGGCACCATGTAGGGTGTTTGCACAGGGTGGAATGCAGCTGGGTGTGCGGCTTACCTCTGGGGTCACCTGCAGAGCTCCACATCTTTCTAAGTGAAGCATTTGCAAGGTACAGGCACACTGCAATAAATAAAAAGTGTTCAGAAAGCCTAAGGTAACCAAACCCCCAAATTAATGCTTAATAAAAATCCCCAAATCAATTCCAGGAGTGTTTTTTAATATGCTTTCCAGATTTTTTTTAATATGCTTTCTAGCTTTTTTTTAATAGGCTCTGGTGATTCTTCCTTTCAAGCTTACTTCTACTGCTACAATAGCTAAAAACCAAATGTGCTTTTAAGTTTTTGAGGCTGTTGTACAACATGAAGGGATAAGGATTTAAGGCGTTTTTACAGGAGTTGGTGGTTTTCCTTAAGTCTGCTCCATGACACATAGTGAAGAACAGGAGACAGATAAAATTGCCTAGAGAAAGAAAAAGTTCACAAAAATAGAGTTTTGTTTCCTGTGAGGGTTAAATATGGGCTCCGGTATGTGTTCGTGTGTCTGGGGGGCAAAGTCAAAATATCTTTACATTTCATTTTAACTCAAGTTGCTTCTCGGAGTAACTTCTGGGACAGGTGGCGGGATGTCTCTTCACAGTGGAACTAGAGTTGCCCTGCTGAGGTTCCACCTGCCACCTTCCTGCCAAACGGAAGGAATTACCTGCCCCTGGCAGATTTTGAGTCTGTACCAGGTAAAAGCGATTCATTGGGGTTGTGAGATGAAGCACTAGAAAACAGACACGAAGAACCAGAAGCCTCCACCTTAAAACTACAGAATTTTTTAACATGATTTGTTTCCTAATTATGGGAGTGAAAAAGTGTCCCATGTTCTGGTGAAAAAAAAATAAAAAAATAAGCTACTGGCTTTTTAGCCTGGTTTGGGAAAAGTTCTTTTAAAGGTACATACCTCCTTGCGTTTAGCATTTGTAAAGTTAGTGCTCTGCAAGAGCATTTCCCTCAGTAGCTTTTCATCTCTCTCACTAGCCATTTAATTTTCTTTCTCCCATTATGTCATAGCCTAGCGCCAATTCCTCAAAATAAAAATGAGGCTGATAGCAGTAGCTGCTGTAGCATGGTTAGAATCAGAATACAAACCCAAATAACTCGTGTCTGTGCAAGTTATGTGCAGACGGTTCACATACGACCCACCAGCATCTCCGGTGGATAACGGGTCAATCCTAGCACGGTACTGTTTTCTTTGGCGTAAGATAATATGCCTATAGCACAGAATATCATGGGCTGGAAAGCAAATAAACCCGCATTAACATCCTCATTGCATTAAGCAATCACTTGAAATGCATTTAATTTCATACCATAGTAATTACAACTGAAATCACCACAAGCACATTAATGAAATAGCCCATTTATTTTAGCCCTGATTTTTGCGCAGTTTGTGAACATTGGGCCTCAGAACTGTTTGCACTGACTGCACCCTAATGTTTTGTGGCTTAGTAGACAGATATGTGGCTATAAATCAGTATTTTCCCACTAGACAGGGAAGGCCTAGCAGAAGCAGCTCTTCAGTTTTCAGATGCATCCCTGGACAATTTTCTTTCAGAATCTCTCTTTAGGCGAGATCTCCCAAGCAAAAGCAACGTGTGTTACAGTCGTCATTTGGAAAGCTGTGCCTTAGTTTCTGAATTCCCTTGATGCAGCTTAGAAACACGGACAGGTTTGGGTTGGAAGGGACTTTAACGGTTGTCTTCAACCAGCTCGGGTTGCTCAGAGCCCCACCGAGCCTTACCTGGAATGTTTCCAGGGATGGAGCTTCCGTCCCTTACCTGCACTGCACGCGCTTTTGGCCTCTCTACATGTATTTAAACTCATCGGATGTTTTTGCTTTGTTCCTGGTTTGGTTTTTTGTTTGCTTGGGGTTTGTTGTTTTTTTCCATAAACGGATGGTAGGATAGCAAGTTTGAGGTCATTAACAGTACTTTAGTTTCTATTACTTTTTACTCATGTGTGCCTTAGCAATAGTTCACAAAACAGCAGATTTATATCTTGGATGAAAACATCTCTAAGCTATTTTGAAACAACTGTTTTGTTCTTTTACCTGTACAAACACTGTACCTAACCCAGTGGGTTTTGGGGTCCACATCCTTGGCTGAGTTTGCAGGCATGATCACAGTGTAGTTTTTAGTAATTCCAGTAACAACTATCACAGCTACAGGGGCTAGCAGCGGCAACTCAGCCCTTGCCAGCGCTTGCCCATCTGCTCACCGTTCGGATTCCTCAACTCTCACCTCTCGTGTTGTCAGTTGGTAATTAAAACCTCAGTGAAAACAGGTATGCCCATTGTTTTTGCACCTCCTGATCTCTCCGGAAGGTTGCTACAGGCACAGAATATTATGGTTCTTCTTTCTTCCCCCAGACAATGCCTGCAGCAGCTGACCCACAACCTATGAAGTCAAGAGGAATAACAGGACATGCCTCCAGGCACGCTTGTGAACGGCTGCTAGCTCGAGGGAGAGAGGAATAAAAAAGTAAATTAAAAAGGAGGGCTTGTGAAACAGGCCACAGAAGACAGGAGTGAACAAACCCACGCTGGGGCGGGGCCAGGCAGGGCAGGGCAAGGCAGGGCCGGG
>NW_009695617.1:10927-21067 GCF_000703405.1 Apaloderma vittatum | reverse complement strand
CAGCCTCAATAATTCTGTGATTCTGTGTGTGGTGGGGGCTGTGCTGTGCGCAGGTGTGGTTCTGTCGTGTGTGCGAGCAGGGAGCAGGAGGCACTGCCTGTGCTGGCGTCTCGGCAAGTCCTCTTGCTGTTCCTTTTCAAGGTGCTGTTATTTTTCTGAAGGGAGAGGTGTGTTGCTCACAGAGAGCACCGCAAGCTGCTCTGCAGCTGGACATCAGGTGCCGGGGCCGCACTGGTGGCTCCCTGCCTGGGTTTACGGCTCTCTTGCACCAAACAACACCGAGCTCGTACCTACTGGGGTGGTTGGTGTTTGTAAAGCACTTGGGTGCCGGCAGCAGGTAAATGGGAGCGTTGATTGCAGCTCGACGACGACGATGATGATGATGACATGGGGGACCATGACGAGGACCACCCGGGGATGGAGGTGGTGCTGCACGAGGATAAGAAATACTATCCCACCGCCGAGGAGGTCTACGGGCCTGAAGTAGAGACGATAGTACAAGAGGAAGACACTCAGCCTCTCACTGGTGAGTGAGGAGTTGGGTGTGAAGGGAGGAGAAGGCTCATAGTGGATCCTCAGAAAAGGGAAAACAGCATTCCCTTCCATTCTCCCCATTTTTTCTGTGCCCTTTTCGGATTCCCTCTCAGCCCCAGGAATGTGTAGACTCTTGTTTGTCCGTTGGCACGGGGGGTTATTGCAAATGCCAAACGAACAGTCTTTTGAAGAACCAATATCAGCAGCTGCTGGAGAGATGTTTAGGGAGAGAAGAAAATGTGTTGTAAGTTATCTCATTTGATCCTTCTGTAAGGTAAGAGAGTAGTAGGAAGGGACCTACAGCGATCACCTGCTGCAACTACTTTTGTAAAAAGCCAAGAGAATCTGCAGCCTGAAAATTGTGGTCTCTTCCCTGTGACCATTTCTGAGCCCGCTGGGATCGGGGTCTCTGGTGACAGCGTTTTGTTGTTCTCTCTCTTGTTTTCAGAGCCTATTATTAAACCTGTGAAAACCAAAAAATTCTCTCTGATGGAACAGACGTTGCCGGTCACCGTCTACGAGATGGAGTAAGTCATACGTAGGGGTTTTTAGCGTCGGCTCAGTCCATCTGGGCCGCGATTTCCTCGCTCTGTGTTGCGTGCAGGCGAAGGTTGGGGGGGCAGAGCGGTGCGTACCGCCTGGAGGAGGGAGATTTGGGAGTGGGGACATTGGCTTTGTTTCCTACTGTCACCAGCCGTGGAACTGAGTGCAGGCTCAGATTTGGAACCAAAAATGAGAGGGGGAAATGACAAGGCCAACCGTTTTACAGGTGTTTTCCCTTCACAGTGAGCAGCACAGTGCCGAGTTCCCTGAAATAGAGCGTAAATCTTACCTTAACCACTGATTTAAAGCTCGATAATTGGAAACCCATGGGGGTAGATTTGCCAGTGGCAACTTTTCTTGACTGGCTCAACAAATATTTCTCCGGTCGGTGCGTGGCAAACCTCGTACTGGGACAGTGTGGGTTGATCCAGGTGACTGTCAGCTTACTGCTGTCTCAAATTAATTCCCGTCTATGCTGGAGGAATTTAGGGAGGGAATTTTTATGCCAAATTGGAAAACCAAGATATAATATTAAGATATAAGCCACGCAGCTTTGTTAAGGCATAAAGTTGTTTACATAATTAAAAATATACAATCTTGGCATCGACGTCTGCGCCTTGTCGATGGGTGGAGGGGCTCTGTGTTGTCGCAGAGATCGCGTTTCTGTGTGTGTTTCCGTCTGAGAAGGAACAGATTGAGCTGCGTGAGTGTCTCGTTAGGCTCCTCTTTCCGTGCGCCACTTCACGGCGAGGCAAAGCTTCTTCCCAGTTTTTAACGGGCGTCTTCAAGCGCGGATCCGTGACCCAGCCGCGGGCTGCAGAGCCGTTTCCTGGATGCCAAACGGCCCCTAACCTGAGCAGTCCCTCGGCCCTGCGTCGAGGATCCTCCTATTTTCTGGCAAACAAAATTTCCTGGGAGTTCATAGTCAGATTTTCCACGTAGCCAGATATAAAGCAAAGGGCCTGCTGGGTGTTGTTTTTGGAAGCAGGCTGTTTTGCTCTCGGTGAACGACCCGTGCTCCTCTGATCCTTGTGTCCTCTGCTCCTTCTGTCTGTCCTCAATTCCTCTTGGTCCTGCTTGGTGATAGAAACGGTCAGAATGGGGCCGAGAGAAATTCCCGGCGGGACTTAGGCAGAAACCTGCAAGCCTGGCATCGATTTCCCATTTAGCCGTATTTTAAGGCCAATAAGCAAGCTTTCAATCAGCATTACTATTGATTTTTGTGTTTTGTAGCTCTTAATCAAAGTGTTGCATGTTAAGGAGTCTACCACATCTGTGGAAATGAAGCCTTTTTAAAAAGATTATTTGACGGCGCTTGTTTTCTGAAGACCCGTCTTTTGTGGTCTCTTGTTATTTTTTAGGGCTGTTGGTAATTTACCGTCTCAATTCTATTTTGGCTGGGGCCCATATAGAAGTGACCGGCTCATCACTCAGTTGCTGATTTTTCCAAAGAGATTTCAATTCAATTGTGGTTTTCTTGAGTCCCTGGGAACCATCAGTGTTTTAAGACCTGAAAGTCGGAATTAATGGTCTGTGGAGCCCCGTGGCTGCATCTTAAAACTGCGTGGGGTGCTCGTTACGCGGCTCCGCGATTTGCTTGACTGCCTGCCACCGTTTGAGTATTTGAGTATTTAATCGTCTGGGTAGATGGATGTGACTTTTGCTCTAATACCAACTAGAAGAGAAGAAAAATATTCAATAATATTCCATCGCTGGCAGTTTTCCTGGCTCCGTATCCTCCCACCCACTGCCATCTGGCTAGGACTCCAACTCTCTTATCCTCCCCATCTGGAAGGTGAGATTCGTCCTCCGCAGGGCATCGGCAGAACGAGAGTTTGGAGGGGATTCAGGGGGCACCTCGCGTAGAAAGCGGAGCTGAGATGGCACCTACTTTTCTTAGGCGCCGCAGAAGCCTCCTAACAGCCTTTTGTGTTTCTTTTCTCCAGTTTCTTGGCAGATCTGATGGACAACTCGGAGCTGATTCGAAATGTGACTCTGTGTGGGCACCTTCACCACGGCAAGGTAGCGCAAATATTTGTCGGGTAGTAGTAAGGAGCTGTTTGTTGCCTCTTAACCCTTTGATCCCCGCAGCAGCACGCTCTTTCTGCTCCTGCCTGTATCGTATTTTTTTCCGGCTGCGAGGAAATAATAACGTGCCCAGCTTTGGCTGTGCTGCTGCGGGAGGGATGGGATTGGGCTTGTGTTGATCTGTCTGAATGCACTCACCTCCTTTCTCTTGATATTTTTCAGACTTGTTTTGTTGACTGCTTGATAGAACAGACACACCCCGAAATCCGGAAGCGCTACGATCAGGACGTAAGCGAGCTTTTGGTGTATTCCTGCCCTGGGGAACACGGAGGAGGGGCTTTTAACTTGGAGGGAGTGTGACTGTATGTGAAGGTGTGGTTTGGTGATCAGAACGTAGGATTGGAAAGCCAGAGCTCAGTCCTAGTTCTGTCTCTGCCACTTGCCACCTTAACCGCGTGTCAAAAGTTACCGTGTCCTGCTTCAAACTTCAGATTTGATACCAAAATGTGACATCCTGACTCTTTTTTTTTTGTCTGCAGCTTTGCTACACGGATATCTTGTTCACAGAGCAAGAGGTGAGTGAACAGGCAGTGATTTTCATCCAGTTGTCTCATGCTTTACTTAGAGTTACTTACTGTAGGCAGTTTCCCCTTCCATTTTAACATCTTTTTCTGCCTTCCATATTTTGATCTTTATCAGTAAAATGTTCTGCTCCTCCTGTTTGCCTCAGGAGGACCCTTGGTCCAGCTTTCTCTCCTTTCCTGCCGCTCTCATCTCCGTGTGTGATGAGGTGGTTATTCCCTCCCTTGGAGTAACAGGATGTACTGGCTGGATGTTTGCTCCTTTCCGTCTGATGACAGTTTAGTCCTCGAGGTGGTGGAGTTTTTGTTTTGTTTTTTCTTCTATTAACTGGTAATCCTGGTTTCCTGCTTTTCAGAGGGGAGTAGGGATCAAGAGCACGCCCGTGACTATTGTTCTGCCGGACACCAAAGGAAAATCTTTTCTCTTCAACATCATCGACACTCCAGGTGATTGCGTGAGCCTGAAAATTGTGTTCTGGGATGCGCTTAGCAGAGAGCTGACCATCTGAACCAAAGTTTCTCTCATTAATAAACCTCTTTGGTCCGCTGGTTAGTGCTGTTGACAGGAGCAGAGGAGGGAAAACACATACGATGATGGTTGATGAGGGCCTTCAAAGAGCTTTTGTGTTGGATTGTGGTGAGATCGTGTAACATTGGCTACACAGAAAGAATCTGTACCCTGAAACCTCACTGATTCATCTGGAAATGTCACTTAGGTGCAGTGAAAGCCTGGGGAGTTTTGTTCTGTGGGCAGAAACCTGTGCTTTGTGGGTTTTGTAGACCATTCCAGCCCAGTCCTGAGCCTTTAGCTGAGTTCATCCTTCTGAAATCCCTTGCAGCAGTAACGGCTGTGCCGCCAGCTTTTAGTCGGGCTCGTGTTTCTGATTAACAAGCCTGATTGAGGACTAATGGGGCTGAAAATGTCTTTCACTCAAGTATATGAGAAGCACATCTAGAATTGGATTTCCCAGCTCTCGCCATGCACAGCAGGCACCGTGCTTTTCTCAAATGTTGTTTCCCCCACAGTGAGACTCTTCAGCAAGTTCCCTCGAGCCTCTGACGAGCTCCTGTGAGGGGAACATAATCACAGATCAACTTGTAAGGAACCACGGTCAAATTTTAGGGAAGAGGTTCTTGGGACACATCTGTTGAGTTAGAGCTCGAGATGAGGGAGGTTAGAGCGCAGGAGGAGACTGGAGGGAGAGGCATCTGTTGTTCTTTGGTGAGAAGTAATCTTCCTCCTTTTCCCAAAGTACTTGCACTGAGCTGTGAGAAAAACAGTAGCAAATGTGAGGAAAACTGCCTGTTAAGTGAGTTGTGTTTAGTCTCAAAAAATAGCATTAAAGCTGAAGCGAATCCTAATGTGGAGCTCTGCAGCCGCTCCTGGGTCCCTGGCTGAGGAGGAACGGTCTGTTCTGCCTCGCTGGGTACCAGTGACCAGAGCAGAGGGACGGCTTTCTGCCCTTGGTGCTGCTGGCATCGGGGCTCAACTCTGATTCTCACCCCCCTCCTTCTGTGTTTTTGAAGGTCACGTCAATTTTTCTGACGAGGTGACGGCCGGCCTTCGCATTTCGGACGGCGTTGTGCTTTTCATCGATGCGGCTGAGGGGGTGAGTGCCAGGTCCTCCTTGGATTTCACTGCAAAATACCTTCCCCTGAAGAGATCCTGCCTTATTTTGGAAGCCTGGGATGGGTTCAGCTTTCTAGGGAGAAGGGTTTTTGGAGGACAGGTTGGGAAGCGGGAATACTTTCCAAGGAGTTCAGCCTTATGACTGTCATGACGTGTGTGACCTGTTGGCTGATTATCTTAAGTTGCTTGCATCCCCAAAACTGAGCAGGTTATTTCTATCGGAGATGCCCGAGGGGTAGGATTCAAGGAATTTGGTTGCATTGGCAACCTCCTGAATTTCTGGGAGATCAGCTGGTGGCTCAGCTCGGGCTTTTCTGCCGACTCGCAGCCCCGTGCACAAGGGTCACTGCTTCGCCGTCACGCCCTAGATAGCATTTTGTGGAGGTCTTTCGCTTCGGGTCTTGATGCTCATGATTCCCCGCAGGTGATGCTGAACACGGAGAGGCTGATCAAGCACGCGGTGCAGGAAAGGCTGGCCGTGACCGTGTGCATCAACAAGATAGACCGGCTGATCCTGGAGCTGAAGTTGCCCCCGACAGATGCTTATTACAAACTCCGACATATCGTGGACGAAGTGAACGGTCTGATCAGGTACGGGTGTTCGGGGCGATGCAGCCTTAGCGCTCGTGTCCCTTCTCTCTGTGAGCCCTGCGTGCACCTAAAAACAGACGCGTTTGTCTCTTGGGACGTCAAATCGTAGAAAATGGGGCAGGAAGAACCACTGGAAAGTCATCTTGGCCAATATGTGCGATTGGGTCTTCTGGACAGGCCTCACAGGATCAACTCTTTTTTTTTTTTTTCCCCCCCATTAAAAAGGAGGGAAAGCAAACGTATGACCAGAGCAGGGAACTTCTGTGCTCCCAAACGTCTTAAATACACCAGAGTTGTCCAGGCTGTATCCCAAACTGTAGGTTGAGATGACTCAGAGCCCCCAAACATTTGTTACAAAACTGAGGAACTCGCTCTCCCGACCCCTAAACAGAAATTCTGCTATTGCTGTTGTCAAATCTCCTTGCAAGACCCTGCTCAGAGAAGGAAGGGACATCTTCTCTAGCTTTCACGTAATTTCTCTGGGTTCTGCATCCAGGTGATTTTTTTAACAGCTTTCTCCCCTTCAAGTTCATGTGAATTTGCAGATGAGCTCACTTGTGTGTCTCTCTGTTTGGTTGCTACTGGCATCGAGCAGCTCGGAGCGGGGTAATTTATCCTGTCTAGCATGCTTGTGAGCTCATTAGAACCGTTTCGATTTCATTCTGCCCCTGTGTTATTGCTGTGGTTTAACTCCAGCCGGCAGCTAAGCGCCGCGTGCTCGCTTCACCTGCCCCCAGCCCCAGAGGGATGGGGGAGAGAACTGGAGGGGAAAAAACCAAGTAAAACTTGCGGGTTGAGGTAAAGACAGTTTAATAGAACAAAAAAGGACAAAAATTATAATAATGATAGTGATAACGAAATAATTAGAATACACAAAACAATACAACTACTTAGCACCCAGCCAGTTCCTGAGTGGTGGCTCCTGGCCAGCTTTTCTCCCAGTTTATATACTGGGTGTGACATCCCATGGACTGGAATATCCCTTTGGCCAGCTGGGACAGCTGTCCCGGTTGCGTCCCCTCCCGACTTATCGTGCCCCTCCAGCCGTGTCACTGGCAGGGCAGTAAAAGAAGCCAAAAAGTCCTTGACTTAATATAAACACAGCGTAGCAACAACTAAACCCAGCAGCGTACTCTCGCATTAAATCCAAACACCTGAAAGAAAATTAACTCCAGCCCAGCCAAAACCAGAGCAGTTACTTGCCCTGTATTATCTTTTCCCTTGCTTCGTTGATAACTTTGCCGCCTTTTGTCAGGGGAAGAGAAAACACCTGACAAAACACACCAAGCTCTTGTGCTGGTAAAATTTTTTTAGTTCTAGGCCTTTAAATATTCCTTTGCACACAAATGCTTTGAAGTTTAGAGTCATAAAATGATGCCGACCCTGAAATTCCAGCGGTGAGCACACCGCAGCCCGTTTTAAGCCGCTGCTTGGCGATGTAGAATCCTTGCCGCTGCTGTTTGGTGGGGCAAGTGGGCTTAAGAGTCTTCCTCGGTTTGTAACCTTGGTTTTATTTCATGTTTTTTTCCTTGTCTCCTAAAAACTGTCTCCTCTCAGTATGTATTCCACCGACGAGAACCTCGTTCTGTCTCCCCTTCTGGGCAACGTGTGTTTCTCCAGCTCGCAGTACAGCATCTGCTTCACGCTGGGATCTTTTGCAAAGATTTATGCGGACACATATGGTGAGGATTATCCAGAAACCTTGTACGCTTTAACATCTCGTTTCCTATCCCTTTTTTGTTGAGGCTTTCCAAGCCATTCAGCTCGAACTTCCACCGCGTGTGTGTGTGGTTTGAATCGCTGGGAGCTGAGAGGTGCTGCGGATTTGAGCAGAAACACAGTTCTGACTTGTTTTTAGTGAGATGGTTTCTCCCGAGAAATGTTTCTTGAGTCAGAAGCCAATATTTTACACATACCCTGAGGCAGAAGAGACAAGCCCCCCCATGGCAGTTGGAGGCAAGTGTGCGTGTTGTGCTTCGCCTCCTTATCACAGCAGCTCGGAGGTGAAGCGGTTAAGTTCCGCCTGCCTCTTTACAAAAGTCTCCAGAGCCTGAGACTCAGCTGCAGCCAGGCACAAGCTTGGCCCACAAGGTTTTGCACTCTTGCCCTCTTTCTTTTTTAAGAAACTGTCTTTTCCTGGCTTTGATTTAATTTTCTGTTCCCCAGGTGCCCGCTCAAGGCAATCTGCCACTTGTAAAAGTGGGCCTTTTGCTTGCATTAGCCAGCTGCACAGCCGAGGTTTTTGAAGTCTCCCGCTGGGGAATTCGGGGTGATCTGTAGGAGCTGGGAGCAGGGGAAGGAGGATGTTGTAAAGCAGCTGGCCTGGCTCTTGCAAAGAATTCAGCCCGAGGGAGGATAAACTTGTAGAGGTCAGGGACTGATGCGTCAGGACTATCACGTGTCCTCGGGAGTTTGGAGAAATAAATGAGCTCCCTGGGTGTCGTGGCGTTAACTCGCTGCCTGCTGGGATGACAATCCCCCTTCTTTGGGGGGCTCATAAAGACTCCAGCCCGGTGGATGGGACGTGTAGTCCACGGGGACAGGTGGGAGCTGAGCAGGACCTTGAAGTCAGTTAAATTTGATTGTGGCCACCAGGGATTTCGTGCACAGGCATCACACTTCAGCTAGCATGAGTTGTAGTAGTTTAACTGTCAAAACCGCAGCCACCATGAAATTTCTTATGCTTGCACATCTGCCCACAGCAAAAACTTGTTTGGAAACTGCTGTAAATTATCACCGCTGTCGTCTTGTTTGTAAATTCACCGTGACAGCCAAGCACTACGCCGTTCTTTCAGTGCTTGGGTGTTTGGCTCTGCTCTTAGTGCATCAGCTGAAAAAGAGAAGAGAACCTGGAGGTGTTCAGCAAGGCAGAAAATGCCCGTGATAAGCCCGTGGGGCAGGTTGAGGTGTAAGCCATCCCAGCACCTTGGCGCTCCGGCGTCAGGTTGTGGCGTTAACGTTTGGAAAATGAAGCAGATGTAATTGGGTTCCTGCAGCGCAACGTCTGGCAGGCCAGCTCTTCTCCGCTCTAACCTTGTCTGTAATTGAGAGGGTTGAAATGTTCCTGAGAAGCGACTCTGTGATCGCAGAGCGTGCCTGGGCTCCGGCAGCGTCCTCAGCGCACTCTGCCCGCCTCTCTGCCCGGGCTCCCCAGGTCAGGGCTGATTCATTTCTTCGGAATCGGGACTGAGCATTCACTCACCAGCATCGGAGCATTAAATCGAGTCCTCAGGGCTGTTTTAAAAACCAAGCCCCAAAGATTTCCGAGATGAGAGAAACACAGAGATGTCTCAGAGACTTCTGTCTTTTGCTTTCCCCCTTTAGGAGATATCAATTATCAGGAGTTTGCGAAGAGGCTTTGGGGTGACATCTACTTCAACCCGAAGACGTAAGAAGCCTGTTTAAATGCCTGGCAATTTATTGCTGGGTTTTTCCCCTCTTTTCCTTGTAAAACATGGACTAGATGACCACCTGACCTGAGTGGTCCTGTGGTGGAGTAACATCTGGGAAGGGTTGAGTCAGGCCTCCTGCTTGGTTTAATCTTCGTGGTGCTCCTGAAGGCCCTAAGCAGGAGCAGAGAACCTCCTCTGGCCTTCGTCTGGATGAGGGTGACTCCTGTATCCTTGACAGATTCCCAGAAGGGTTGGGAGGGAGGATGAGAGAACCTGGGAAGAGCAGAGGCCGTGTGTGCAGCAGGGGTGGTTGCAGGCTGTGGAGCGCTCTCTCCTCACGTCTCTCCGTCGCTCTCCCAACAGCCGCAAGTTCACTAAAAAGGCCCCGACGAGCAGTTCCCAGCGCAGTTTTGTGGAGTTCATCCTAGAGCCCCTGTACAAGATCTTGGCTCAGGTAGGTGGTGGTTCCTGATCCTTCCCCCAGTTGCAGAGAGCAGCAGCCGAGGGCTGGATGCTGTGGGGTGAAGGTGTGTGTGAGGCCTGTGGGTCTCACCTGTCCTCTTCTTCAGCAAGATCTTTTGGCTTTGGGGTTGCAAAATGATGCCAAGCAGCTACTTAACAGGTGGTCCTCGCAAACAGAGCCCTGTATTTGCACAGCTGGTAGAATTGCCCTTGCTCCTGTGCTCTACTATCAGCCAGCTGGTGATTAGGGGAGTAGAACATCTCCCTTGTGAGGAAAGGCTGAGGGAGCTGGGGCTCTGCAGCTTGGAGAGGAGGTGACCTCATTCATGTTTGTAAATATGGAAAGGGGGAGTGTCAGGAGGACGGAGGCAGGCTGTTG
>NW_009695617.1:671-10690 GCF_000703405.1 Apaloderma vittatum | reverse complement strand
TGCTCTGGAGACTTTCCAACCCGCCTGGACGCGTTCCTGTGGGGCTGCCCTGGGTGACCCTGCTCTGGCAGGGGGTGGCACTGGGTGAGCTCTGGAGGTCCCTTCCAACCCCGAACATTCTGTGGTTCTGTGGTGGTTTGAAGCAGACAGACAGTTCTCGTGGCTACTCTGAACCAGCGCAAGCCAAGAGCCCTGAGAGTGGTGGCCGGTGGGTGAAGCTGCACCAGGGGGTGACTGGCTTGGGCCATCCCCCGCAGCAAAGCTGAGAGCGGTGCTTGTTGTCTTGCAGGTGGTGGGGGACGTGGACACGACCCTGCCCAGGACTTTGGATGAACTTGGCATCCACCTGACCAAAGAGGAATTAAAACTGAACATTCGGCCCCTCCTGCGGCTTGTCTGCAAGAAGTTCTTTGGGGAATTCACAGGTAAACGCTGTTTATCTTCACCTCCACGAGCTTCCCGCTATCCTGGTCTCACCCCAACAGAATTAAGAGCTGCCTTACAGCCACAGGGCACTCACTTGCTCATCTCTTCTCCGCTTTCCAAATATAAAACATTAAACTGTTCGCCCGAAGGGCGGCTTGAGACACTGCTCGCGTCTTCCCCATTGCTGTGGGTGAGCCGCAGTCAGAACAGTTTTGCTCTGTGTTTATCAGAGTCCGTTTCTTCCCTCCGCTCTGCTTAATCCTGTTCTCACCCGGTATTAATTTTCCAGGCTTTGTGGACATGTGTGTGCAGCACATCCCCTCCCCGAAGGTGGGAGCCAAGACGAAAATCGAGCATACCTACACCGGTGGCGTCGACTCTGATCTAGGGGAAGCTATGAGCGAATGCGACCCAGATGTAAGGAAACTTTTTTTTTTTCCTCTCTGCTCCAAGTGTCCAGAAGCCTGGCGAACGCGCTCGCTTTTCGCTGCCGTGACAGGGCAGCTGCCTCCTAGACAGCCATCTGCACAGATTTGACTTCCAGCATTTTGAAACCTCTCATCCGATGCTGAAACAAATCTCTTCACTCCGAGAAACTTTAACTGCCTGCCAGGGCAGCCCTTGAGAGAGGGAATTGTTTGACAGTGTTCAGAGCAGAACAGGACTAGGTCAGGACTTCAGAGCACATGGGAACTGCAGGGAGATTTTGTGTCCTTTTGCTGCCGCCTTGTCCCTTTTTCTCGAAGTTTGAGTCTCTCTCCAAACTCTCAGAAAACTGAGCTGAACCGTGCTGGTAAAAATAGCCCTACATTAGTTAGTCAGCACCTTTCATATCGAAGCCCTTGCGAAAACCATCCTCCTCAAACAGCTTGTACTGAGCTGTCACTCAGAGTTGTCTAGAGCCACCAACGCCAGCCAGCAGCTTGGGGAGAAATTCGCCCGTGACTTTCGCTCCCGTGCCTGGAGAGAAACCGAATCGCTTATTTTAATGAGTTGTGGTTGCCCGCACGAAACCCTGCGCTGGTGACTGCCACCAGATCACCGGTTGTGGAGTGACCTTACGGGATTTGTGGAGGCTTGGGTGCTCTGCCCTGAGCTGGTTTGCAGGCCAGCAGATGACATTTCTTCTCCTGGCTTAGTCCCAACCGCTATTTACTGCTCCACAAGAGGAGGGAGGAGAGCTCCAGAAAGATCTACCAAAATCGTTCCAGGGGTCTCTGTAAAGGGCAGGGAGATGCAAGGCTTCCAGGGGAAGCAAATGAAAGATTTGGCAAGTCAAAAGAATTATTTCTAAATTCATATCCACGCGTCCTACAGGCTCTGTGCCTGTTTCTTGACTGCATTTTGAAAGAGGCTTATCCCTCTCTTTCTCTGTTTCTCTCTGTCTCTCTCTCACGGGAAGGGTCCGCTGATGTGTCACACCACAAAAATGTACAGCACGGACGACGGCGTGCAGTTCCACGCCTTTGGCAGAGTGCTCAGTGGTACCATCCATGCTGGGCAACCTGTGAAAGTCCTTGGAGAAAACTACACCCTGGAAGATGAGGAGGATTCCCAGATCTGCACCGTCGGACGCCTCTGGATCTCGGTTGCGAGGTACGGAAAGCTCTGGCGACGTGTTTGGGAGAGGAGGCGCCCTGGGGTCCTTGCTGCCAGGGCCCGGGGCCGGCAGTGGCGAGCGCCGCAGCAATTCTCTTCTGGTTTTAGGTATCACATCGAGGTAAATCGAGTTCCTGCTGGCAACTGGGTGCTGATAGAAGGAGTGGATCAGCCCATCGTGAAGACTGCAACCGTCACGGAGCCTCGAGGCAACGAGGAGGTACTGGGCAAAGCTTGGATCGCTTGGCCTTACAGGGAGGCAAGGGGATGGAGCGCATCCCAAAAACTCCAGTGGTGAGGTTAAAGAAACCTCGGCTCTGCCGCGGGGCTGGGGCACAAGAGCCGCTGACGGAAAGAGAAGAGCTTCAAATGCTGCATCTAGCTTCAGCGGCTGTTGAGCGTTGGGGAGTTTCAGCTCTTTGTCCTCACCTGGTTTCAGGCTCAGATCTTCCGTCCTTTGAAGTTCAACACCACCTCTGTTATCAAAATAGCCGTAGAGCCGGTCAACCCCTCGGAGCTGCCCAAGATGTTAGATGGTCTCCGCAAAGTCAACAAGAGTTACCCCTCGCTAACTACGAAGGTATTTCGGGTGTACGTTTGGCTGCTTTCAGCTCCTGCTCTGAGCTGCCTCGTAGGCTGATCTTAAAAATCGTCATTTTTTTACCATCAATTGCTTTGTTGCGCGGTTGATCTCATAAATTGTGGGGAAAGAGCAGAAAACTGTAAAACTGGCAGAAAACCACACACCTCACTGTGCTGGGGAAGCGGCTTTCTGCAGAGCACATCCGCGTTTTCGGCTGGAGAAGGCTGCGGGATCTTTCCTTGGGGAAAGCCTGAGCAATTTATTTCAAGCTGGTGCTTCCTCAGGCTTGTGTAGGAGCCCCAGAGGCGAGGACCGGTGGTGATGCCACCAGTTGAGCCCTTCTCTTACCTTTCAGGTGGAAGAGTCTGGAGAACACGTGATCCTGGGGACGGGGGAGCTCTACCTGGATTGTGTGATGCACGATCTCCGGAAGATGTATTCAGAGATTGATATCAAGGTGAGGAACCCAGAGAGGAATTTTCCCAGCTGGGGAGTAGGTTTTGTTGCTCTGTTGCACAAGGATGGGAGAAAAAACCTAGCCGAATCTGCAGTGTGGGTTTTGTCAGATCTTTTTACAAGAAAAAACAAAAACAAAAACAAAACAACACAAAAAAGGCTGTTGGGGTGTAAAAGTAAGTCTTGCAGCCCGACTCTGTCACCCAAATGTGATCGGGAACCTGAAAATTGTCTTGGAGAGGTGCGTGTGAGAATATTCCAGCCTTTTCCTGCACTTCTGCCAGTGCCTGGTTAGCATCAAATAAATAAATGGAGCAGAGTTCTTCGTACCTGGTATTAAGTTTAAATGTTCCTGTCTTGTTTGAGTGAAGGAATTAGTAAAGCTGTCGGTGCATGCCTCTGTGCTTCGTATGCAAAGCTGAGCAAAACCGCTGGCAGGTGAACCAGCTCTTTCCTGTACGTGTTCAAGGGTTCAAACGGTCTTTTTGAAAGCAAGGAAGGTACTCGAACACCTTAGAAACCTGCTGGCATCTTTCCAGGTCGCCGATCCGGTTGTGACATTCTGCGAGACAGTGGTGGAAACGTCCTCCCTAAAGTGCTTTGCTGAGACCCCCAACAAGAAGTAAGAGCCCGTGAGCGAGCCGTGTCCTGGAGACGAAGCCGATGCGGGGGTTCACTGGAGACTAGATTTCATACCCTGCAGGGGGTCTGTTCGTGGTGGCTCTTGTCCACACCTGGGGCTCGTTGCCAGAGTTGATGGCTCTGCTGAGCATCTCGATAATGTGCTTGAGTCCCAGGGATGTTTGTAGCATGGAGGGAATGAAGACAGATTCACATCTCTCCTTTCCTTTAGCTCAATTTAACGCCTTCTCAGCAGGGTTATGGTGTTTCCAAGACTAGGAAATGTATGGAGATCCCAGAGCCCAGTGCTGCCTTTGGTAATTCCCCAAATGTTTCATGAGCAAATGCTTTGTCTTCTTGTATCCATTCTTTGTCTTGAAAGGGATGTTTTTCCTTTCTGGCAATGCGTTGGATCCTTACAGCCTGGTCCTCCCTGCAGTGCAACATGAGATCCACGTGTTGGAAAGGGGCAGACCTGTGAGGGTCCATGAGCTGAATAACCAGGGTGAAATCTGAGGGCACAGGACATTTTAATACCTGAATTTTCAGGGAAATCATGATACGCCATATGCCGAAAAGAGCTTTCCTGTGTTCCCTTGTGCCTTCTGGTTCTTCTCACCCTGCTTTATCGTAGTGTAGTCTCTCCATCGTTGGCGGCCTTGCTTTGGTTCCAGTCTTGTTTGAACTGCTGGCCTCATGGTGTGACCTGCCTGGGGGGCAGGTTCCTTGCATTGATGGGGTTCTCCAAGGCAACAACATCCCGTGTGTGGGACACGGCAAGTACAGGCTCTGGTGGAGGCTTCTTGCCTGGCCCCACGGGCTTCCTCCTGCAGCCCAGACAAGTGCTGGACGCCTGGCAGGAGGGACGGAGCCTCACTGTCCCTTGGCAATCTGCTCCTGGAGATGAGCAGACATCGGAGAGCGTTCGTTAAGTGCCTGGGCTGTTCTTACAAGCAAGACGGTAACAGCGAAGGACACAGACGCCTTCGTCTCCCTGGCTGCGTTCGAGGCAGCGCGGAGTCCCTGAGGTCCTGCCAATTACTCCCATTTCCATCATTCCGCGGACTAATTGCAGCCGTCTCTCATCTCAGGAACAAGATCACGATGATTGCCGAGCCCCTGGAGAAGGGACTTGCCGAGGACATTGAAAATGAAGTGGTTCAGATAACGTGGAACAGGTACGACCCATCTGGGGAGAAGAGGAATCCTTCTAGAAGCATATAATTGAGGGGGAAAAAGGGAATGTGGGGATTTGCAAGGTGCATCTGCCAGCAGCCTCGGGGCAGGGATCCTGGGTCCAATATTGGTACCGGCTGGTCCATGAGCATCCCTGCCCAGCAGATGAGTTGCTCCAGGTAAAAAAAACGAAGTCATTTCATGCCTCAAAGGAACATGCTCATAAATATGTTGTGAGTGCAGCTCAGATACTTGTTTCCTAAATTTTCTTTACTTTCTCTTCTATCAGGAAGAAGCTGGGTGAATTCTTCCAGACCAAATATGACTGGGATTTGCTGGCTGCCCGTTCCATCTGGGCCTTTGGACCGGATGCCACCGGCCCAAACATCCTGGTAGACGATACGCTGCCCTCAGAGGTGAGAGACAGAAGCAGAGGGTTATGTTTCAGTGAAGTGTTTGTCCTGTGGTGCCAAGAGGTGACTGCTCCTTCCAGAACCTGCAGCAAGGTCCTAAAGCTGTTGGAGTGCTCGCTGCTTTGCCAGGTCTCAGATCTTCCTCCACTGTGCTCCTACCCTGGCTAGCAAATCATCGCTTGTGTTTCAGGCGTTGCTGTTTGAGGCCAATGCCCTCAAAATCGACAACTAGGCGGCCTGCCTTTGAGGATTACCAAAACAGGGACTCTTCTAACTTATAACTCTAGATGTCAAACTCTGAAGATGATGCTCCTGAGCTGTGAGAGGGAGGAATGGACATTGGGGTATCAGAGGACATTGCTGTGCTTCTAGGAACTGGTTTTTAAATGCTGGGAGTCTGATGCTGACTCGTGACGCAGATTTGGCCTCTGAAGCAGTCTGTCTGTCTGTCTGTCTGTCTGCAGGTGGACAAGTCACTGCTGGGCTCTGTGAAGGACAGCATCGTGCAGGGCTTTCAGTGGGGGACCAGGGAAGGGCCCCTCTGTGATGAATGTAAGTAGGACCCGTGGAGAAGCCGAGCTCATAAGATCAATTAAATTCTTCTATCTCTAAGCATTCAAGTGATATTGCTGGTGCAGTGGCCAGTTCCCTTCTTGCACCGCAGCTCTGGGGATGGGTGGCAAGGGAGGCAGGGCTGGCACTGGCCATCTCTGTACAAACCAGGGCCCATTAGCTGGCAACCTGGCTCCTCCAGACCTTGGTTCTACTCATACGGTTCAGGGGCAAACTGCTGAGCTCCCTGCAAGATAAACTGCTGAATTATTTTGTCCTCAATACGGAGTGGAATTAAATTTAGGAGAATTTCCTCTGATCTTTGCGTGTTTGCTGTGTGCTCGGGGAGGCAGGGTTGGTGCTGGTGTGGCAGAGAACATCCGCCCTCGGGTCACTCGTTGTCGTTTCTGCCCTTCTCCAGTGATCCGCAACGTGAAGTTTAAGATTCTGGATGCAGTGATCGCTCAGGAGCCCTTGCACCGTGGTGGAGGACAGATCATCCCGACGGCCCGGAGAGTCGTCTATTCCGCTTTCCTGATGGTGAGGACCCACGTTGTGTGTGACAAAGACCAAACCTCATGCTGTGCTGGCTCCTGTGGGCTCCAGCTCATGCCGGCTGCATGTGTGCCACGTGATCTGCCCCAGAGATGTCGGTTTAAACTGACTCGTTCATCCATTAATGGTTCCAGCACCCTTGTGGGCTGGCAGACGGGTTTCACAAGCGATCACGTTCCAGTCTGGCTGGAAACTTGCGTGCATCTGCTCCGTCTTCCCTTTTCGCTACTGTTTGGCTTGCTGGGAAGGGTGGGCGTGGGGGAGAGGGAAGCATATGACTCATGGCCAGGAGGAGAAAAGCTCCTTTCAGCAATGGTTTGACATCGGTTTGTGCAGCATGGGGCAGCAAGAACCCTTTCCTCCCCAGTCACGTGCCATATTTGACCAAAACACAGTTACTGACTTGCACCAAATTGTGTTGGCGCTGCTGGAGGCTCAGTAGCTTGTGTCCCTTTCTCCTCACAGGCCACGCCTCGCTTGATGGAGCCCTACTACTTCGTGGAGGTGCAAGCTCCTGCGGACTGTGTGTCTGCGGTGTACACGGTGCTGGCCAGGCGGAGGTGAGCTGCTCTGACCGGCTGCCGTTGCCTCGGGCTTGCAAAGCAGCAACTGCTCACTTGGGGTCTGGGTTGCCGGAGATGCTCACAGTCCCCTTGTAAAGCAAGGGGAGAGGGTGAAATGTGTACGAAGTTGACAGCTGAGAGCTTCCTTGAGTGATCCCAGTCCTTGTGCTGTGTGGGGAGGGGATGTCCGGGATCCCGCGCAGCCTTTGGTTGGTGCCTGGTTCTTCCTGAGCATCAGAGAGGAGAATGTGTAGAGGGATGTGAGACTCCACCTGCAGTTCAGCTCTGGGGCTCCCAGTGTAAGAAGGACGTGGACCGGCTTGGCTGAGTCCAGAGGAGGCCACAAAGATGATCAGAGGGCTGGAGCACCTCTTCTGTAAGGGCAGGCTGAGAGAATTGGGGCAGTTCAGCCTGGAGAAGAAAAGGCCCTGGGAAGACCTTACAGCGGCCTCCCTGTGCCTGAAGGGGCTGCAGGAAAGCTGGAGAGGAGCTCTTGATCAGGGAGTGTAGGGATAGGACAAGACATGATGGTTTCAAACTGGAAGAGAATAGATTTAGATGAGACATTAGGAAGAAATTCTTTACCATGAGGAGGTTTCCCAGAGAAGCTGTGGAAGCCATCTCCCCTGGCAGTGCCCAAGGCCAGGTTGGACGGGGCTCGGAGTGACCTGGGCTGGTGGGAGGGGTCCCTGCCTGTGGCCCGGGCTTGGAATGAGATGGTCTTTAAGATCCCTTCCAAGTCAAACAATTCTATGGTTTTGTGTCGTATAAGAAGACAAATCTTTTGACGTTTTGGCAGAGGCCACGTGACGCAAGATGCTCCAATCCCAGGCTCTCCTCTCTACACCATCAAAGCCTTCATCCCGGCCATTGACTCGTTCGGGTTTGAGACAGACTTGAGGACCCACACGCAGGGACAAGCCTTCTCGCTCTCTGTCTTCCACCACTGGCAGGTGAGTCTGTGCCCTGGTGAGACGGGAACGAGGGACCTGGTGGGATCAGGCACCAGGTCGGTGCTCTCAGGAGAGCTCGGTGCCACGGCTCACACAGGGCAGCACAACTTCTCTGGAGAACACCCTCAAAGGATCTCAAGTTGGAGAGGCTTTGTAGACGAGCAGTTAAGTGTCTGCCAGAAGCCAATGGCTTTGTTCCAAGTCTCATCCCCTTTTGCCCCAGCAAGGGAGTGGCGAGTGGTGCTGCTCGCTGAGCTGAAGGGTCTGTCGGTGCCTGGAGAGAGGACATCCTCGCCCAGGAGGAGGGAAGCTGTTTGGGTGCACTTGGGGAGCAGAAGTCTTGGAGCAGGACTTGGACTTGCTGGTCTGGAAAACACAAGTTGCTGCACTTCAGCTTTGCCACTCGGAGAAGGCTTTTTATCAGATGGAAAACAGAATTTGGGACAAAATACTGTCTTCTGGCAACTTGTGTGTCTGGGGCAAACCCGGTCTCTTGGGAGCTACCACTGTGAGGTGCACAGCTGCTTGTGGTACCGCCAGGTGAGAGCAGCAGCCTCAGCCCCCAGAGCTGGCTTTAAAGGTCACGACGCGAAAGCCCGGGGCTTAGCTCTGAAGAGAAGAAACGTGCCTGATTTCTCAAGAGGGTTGCGCTGCCGGACCCACGTGGGTCGTTCTGCTTGGCAGGTTTTTCGAGGTCCCGCGGTACACCAGCACGTGGGGAAGGTGGGACGTGTTCTTGGCTTGGTTTGTCAACACCGTATTGATGACTTCTTGCGGGCGTGATCACCAGAGACGTGACGGTTTTTCTGTGCCAGGAGAACAGATGGGGTGCTGGGGCTGTCACACCAAGCCTGGGAGTGTCCGCAGGGCCCAGGGGTGTTTCCCGTTTTGCAGTTGGGGGTCTCCACGAGGTTGACCCAGCCTCCAGCATCGCTCTCACATCCTGGCCCTGTGTTTCAGATTGTGCCCGGTGACCCCTTGGACAAGAGCATCGTCATCCGACCCCTGGAGCCCCAGCCAGCCCCGCATCTGGCCAGAGAGTTCATGATCAAGACCAGGCGTAGGAAGGTATGTCTGGGAGTAAATCCCCGTTAGCATCCCTCAGTCCATCCGTACCAGCAGCTGAGCTCTTGCAGTGTTGTCCCTTGCCACGTCCCTGCTGTGTTCCCAGAGTGGACCGATGTCCTTCGGGCCTCAGGACTTCCCTCATTCTTGCTCTCCCCGTGCTTCCTGTTGGGGCCTGTGATGGTCCCATGAGTGACTCTTCTGGCAGCGACTCTGGCCAAAAGCAGGGTCCTGCGGCATCTGCTGAGCCCCGCTCTCTCCCCAGCCCGTCTGACACGTTGATGGCCTGGTTTAGCGTTTGTCCTGTGGGAAAAGCAGCATCTGTTTTCTGGGCTGGTTTGGTGAGCTGGACTGAGGGGTTGGAGGGGCTCCTGGCACCGCAGGGGGGAGGAAGGTGCCCTTTGGGAGGGCAGTGAGCTGGTAGATACGCTCAGCAGCAGCAACTACACGTTTGCAGCTTCCTGAGGACTTGTTGGATGTCTTCAAGCTGCTGAGAAGCATCTCCTGCCTTCCCTGGAGCCTGAAAATTTTATCTTGCTGCAGGCCACCAAGGCTTTTTGGTGGGATCTTTGCCATGTCGGCTACCAGAAGAATAACTCTGGCTTTGCGATTTACCCCACAGGGCTTGAGCGAGGACGTGAGCATCAGCAAATTCTTCGACGACCCCATGTTGCTCGAGCTGGCCAAGCAGGACGTCGTTCTCAATTACCCCATGTGAACGTGCCGCCCACCCGAGCCCTGGCTGGTGTCTGTCTGTCCTTCCCCATCCCCGCTTGCCCAGCCCTGGCTCCGGGACGCCCGGGGCGTGCAGGGGAACCGCTCACTCGGGTCGCTCTTTCATGGCTCTAGAAGTCTCCCTGGGAATTCGTGGGCTGAGCGCTGGGGGCCTGCCCCATGCAGGGACCAGCCCAGAGCGCTGATGCTTTTTGTGTTGTTAGTTTTCAGCCTCTGTGGCTCCCACTGAGGAGATTTTTTCCCTTCTCTCTAGACACACAGGTTTTCCTCAGCTGCAGCAGAGCAGTGTGAATATAACATCAGGATTACCCTGGACTGAGCA
>NW_009695617.1:0-595 GCF_000703405.1 Apaloderma vittatum | reverse complement strand
GGAAGGGGTGTATTCTGGGAGGTCTAGCGACTACCAGCCTCCCCAGGAGAAGAGGCAAGTGCGACTTTCACCTTTTTGTACACCTTTTTTGAACCCTTGTAAACGTTTAATACGACCTTCCAGGTGAGGCTTGGTCCGACTGTGCTGAGAGAAGGCAGCGCTAGGAGAAGTTCTGTCTTCGCCAATGCTTGGAGCACACACTGCCCTGATTTCCCTCTTCTTCAGCCCCTGGATCTTAAAGACCATCTCATTCCAAGCCCCAGCCATGGGCAGGGACCCCTCCCACCAGCCCAGGTCTCCCCAAGCCCCGTCCAGCCTGGCCTTGGGCACTGCCAGGGATGGGGCATCACAGCTTCTCGGGGCAACCTGGGCCAGGGTCTCAGCACCCTCACAGGGAAGAATTTCTTCCCGGTATCTAATCTGAATCTCACCAATTTCACTTTGCAACCGTTACCCCTCATCCGTTCTTGCCAGGTTTTGGGCTTTTGCTGAGTTTTCAGCAGAACTTGTCACCTACTCGTGCTCCGAGACGTTTTTAGTGCTGCCCTGCCCCTCGCTCTGTGTCTGGCCTTGGCCCAAGGCGGGCTGGGAAACT
>NW_009695616.1:0-3275 GCF_000703405.1 Apaloderma vittatum | reverse complement strand
AAATCATAGTAAAACAATAGAAAAAGAAAATTAACCTTCGGCCATGTTGCCCCACGGGCCCTCTGCTCCAAACTCCTGAGATGAAAACTTTCCCTGTGGATCGAAGTGGTCCTCTGCATTAATCTAACATCCTGATTTTGAACGATCGCAAATTTAGCTCGCATGGTCTAATGTGCTTTCCCTCTTTTGATTTTTCCCCTTCTCTCTCGCTCGGTTTCTGGCCCCCTGCGCACACGTGACTTGGTCAATTACATGCTTTCTTGCTACTAATTTCACATCGGATCCTTAAGGGGTTGGCAGGAGGCAGGAGTAGCCAATCGCCATTTCAACTAGGCTGACACACCGAAATAATTTATGAATGAACAAATTTCCAACACGTCCTTTTTTTTTTTTTTTCTTTTTCGACAGCTAATCTGCACGCTTCTTTACGGGAAACCGAGATGACGTGTAATTCTGGGGTTTCTGCATTCCCGTGCATGCACAAATACGAAGATCCGTGCGTTTCTACATAGAGCCCAGAGTACAACAGATATACGCGGGGGTGGGCGTGCAGGGGCGATTCTTAGGGTATCTGTGCAAGCTCTAGGTGTGCTACGCGTACACACACCAACGCGGGGTGCTTACAAATGAGAGACACGCATGTGTACGGACATGCACTAGGTATGTCGGAAGGCATCTGCGTTACCGTCTGCGCAAAATGCGGGCGTGTGTATAACCGGATCGCCGATCCACCTGAAGAAAAGCCGTCCGAAAACCCCCGCAGCGCAGCGGCGTCCCCGGCGGGGGTGTGTGGAAAGAATCTGCCTCCCCCCACGCGTGTGTGCGTGTGTGTGTGCCTACACGCGTGTGCCGGCGCTGCCGCACATTACTAATTTCTCATTCAAACTAAAAGCGCGCCGGAAACGCGATATCACCTTAATATGGCCCAGAATGTGCGGAGGTTTTACGTTTCAAAACATTTCTGAAAGGGGGATGGGGCGAGGAATTGTACTTCACAGGTTTCTCCGCCATCTCTTTCCGGGGGAGGGGATGTGATTAATGACTTCCTAAATAAGAGCCCAGTTTTCAAGCCCACTGTTGGAGTGAACCTCAATCAGCAGCGATTGTTCCCCAGGAGCGCGAGGAAGAGAGAGAGGTAGAGGAGGAGGAGGAGGACTGGCAGATAAAAAGATTTGCTGGGGAGGAGGAAGGGGGAAAAAAAAAAAAAAAAAAGCCAGAGGAAGAAGACAAAGAGGGGAGGAATAACGCTGACCGGGGAGTGCTGCTTTAAGTCTTCACTGGCAGCAGCGGGAGGGGAGATCCAACTCGGAAAAGAAATGCGTTACATGGAATGGGTTTGGTAACAGGCTGAGCGCACCCCTTCACAAAAGCTCTCCCCTTCTGGTCTCACAGGTACACAGCCATCGACGTGCTCGCAAGCCCCTGCTGTTGCTGCACTTAGGGCCAAAAGCTTGTTCAAAAATGTATTTTAGAAACGTAGAAAGACCCGCCCTAATTAGGTGAGATTCCGTCTTATTTTTCATCGATCCTTTCTTCTTCCGTGTAAAGGTACAGGCGACGGTATGAAAACATCCGATTTTGCCTCTTCTGTCCTCACCACCACCTACTCACATATAACCTCACTTTACATCCAGGATTGTATAACCTTTATACGTTGCCTATACCTTGTTAAAACCTGGGCTCAATTACTTTCTTATTAAAAGCCCTTCCTTCCCCCTCCCCGCCCCTCCGGCATCCTCTCTTATCCCAAGGACACACACAAACAAAAGCCAAAGCAACAAACCGCTCCGTGCAGGACCTGCATACAAGGGGTTTATGCATTTGCAAAGCACTTGCTGTTGTTTGGGAAGTGGCGTCGATCAGTCTGCCCAATTAAGTGGGACGCCTTTGCCCCGATGGGCCTGTTTACTCCTTTTGTTGCCTTTCAGGAAAGCGTAATCCCCCCGCTAGCGCCTCGTTTCTGCGGGAAGCACCAAGGTGCTCAGCTTGATCGTTTACTCGAAGGAAGGGAGGGTGGGCGAAAGCGGACAAATACGAGCAGCCTGGCAAGTGGAGCAGAAGCTTTAAATCCCGAAATTCCTTTGCAGTCTTCAACCGTAAATTTCCTATAGGTTATTTCAACAGTGGAGGTCGACTTCCTACACTGACCTGCCTTACGCATTCGTGCAACACGCCACTTCTTTTTGCTCGTAGCCTCCCCTCCCCCTTTACGATAGCGGCTTTTTTTTACAATATTAAATCACCTGTAATTTTATATGCTTGGATCTTATGACCGAGACGATATCTAGTATATAATAAATGTGCGAGATTTTAACACACGTGAAAACCCAGCTATGAACAAGAAGGTAAGGAAGTTACCACAAAAAATAAAAGCTTACTCCACTTAGTTGAAGTACCCCAGCCTACCTTTCATGTAGCAGAAGGGCACATTTATAAAAAAGTCTTTAGTTATTTTTTTTCTGATTGATTTATTTTACCGACATTTAGTATAAAAATTCCTTGGAGGCTGGAATAATGGTTAAGCAGACATAAATGAGTTGAGTTCATTAAATGGACTAAATGTCGTTAACAAATTTAAATTGAAAGAAAATTCAGTATACTATGATCTCAACGAATAAATGAAAGACTACACACTCACGTAGATAAATGAATGTAAAGATATTAGTTTGCAAAGTATTTCTTACATTGCAAGATAAATGCAGATTTTGTAAAATGGGGTGGGGGGATTTGCAAAGGGTCTTTACCGAGATTTTTAGGCCTCCAGTATTAGTGGAATTAAGGTTGGGGTCACTGGACTGGTCACTGGTGTCAGATGTTATCGACTCATTCATTTCCTGCAAGGGACATCAGCCTTTCAAGTTTGGTAGAAGGTAGAGAGCTGTTGCCAGCTGGGAACTCTCCAGAAAAAAAAAAAAAAAACCATAAAAAAAAATAACCCAGCCCACTAACACCCTTCCAAAATTCATTCGCAAAGAATCGGACGTGGGGGGGGAAAGGGGGCAAGCCAAGAGGATAAAGAGGAAAAAAGTCCTACAGAACAAGCCAGATAGTGGAAAAAATAGTTTAATGGTAATAATTCACAAATTAAAAAAGATATTTCTATCCTTGTATTTCGTTAAATAGATGCTAATTTCGGTAAAGACAATTATAGGAAGCTGGAATCATTGTCTTTCTAGCTGCACAGTAAGAGCTCACTTGAAACTATGTAACCAAAACCAGTGGTGTTGGATTTCCAGTTTGCCACCTTTTAAAGTCCTAACTGTTTTCCTCTATTC
>NW_009695615.1:0-738 GCF_000703405.1 Apaloderma vittatum | reverse complement strand
AGGATGGAGATGAGGTCCAGGTGGAACCACTTCTGGGGAGAGGATGGAGATGAGGTCCAGGTGGAACCACTTCTTGGGAAAGGGTGGAGATGAGGTCCAGGTGGAACCACTTCTGGGGAGAGGATGGAGATGAGGTCCAGGTGGAACCACTTCTGGGGAGAGGATGGAGATGAGGTCCAGGTGGAACCACTTCTGGGGAGAGGATGGAGATGAGGTCCAGGTGGAACCACTTCTGGGGAGAGGATGGAGATGAGGTCCAGGTGGAACCACTCCTGAGGAGGAACCGATGGAGATAAAGTCCTGGTGAGACGACAGCTGGAGAAGAGCTGCTGGAGAAGAGGTCCTGGTTGTCTGAGGAGTATCTGTTGGAGATGGTTCTTGAGAGGAAGCAGCAGAAGACGAGATCCTGCAGCTTCTGAGGAGCGTCTTGATGGAGGTGAGGCTGTGGTGGGACCACGTCCAACGAGGAGTTGATTAGAGGTGAAGAGCTGGTGGAGATGGGTCCTCAGACAGGGGGAAGGTCTTCCCCCACCAAGACCCACCACGGCTGGGGAGGAGCCGCTGGTCCCAGCGCTCTGCACCGACGTCCTCCTTCCCACCACGCCTGGAGAAGACGGGCTGCTGGTGTTCTCCTTCCCCTCCCAGCGGTGGGGAGGGGCTGGTGGTCTTGGGGACCCCCCTTCCTGGTGTGGGTGGTGGCGGCGGTGGGGCCCTGGGGGTTCGTGAGGGTGCCGGAAG
>NW_009695614.1:455-1074 GCF_000703405.1 Apaloderma vittatum | reverse complement strand
CCCATCCCATCCCATCCCATCCCACAGTAAGTAAAACCCACACCCTGGCTGGACACGTCTCCAATCCCCAGCTCAGCCCCAGAGGCACTTTCTGTTTCCAAACTGTCAGGAACCAGCCCCCCACAACAGGCAACTTCAAACAAACAGCCTTTTGGATCAAGAAAATCGGGATTAATCAAGCACCTCAATTAGCCACAACGCGCCGCGGCTCGTCTTCACGCCGGAGACTCACAGCAGAGAGTACATTAGCGGCCTGGCCACCGAGAGGCTCCGAATTAATTTAAATGGGGGAAAAAATCTGAAAAAAACCCCAACCCCAAGCAAACAGGGAATTGCTTGGCATGGGGGGGATTTCTCTCCACCACTCCCCTGGCCCCGATGGGGTGAGGAAGAGCCTGGAGGCATCTGGTGCTCAGCAACGATGGAGACACCAGCGCAGGGGAGGGCTGGTCCTGCCCCGCACCAGCTTCAGAGCGGGGGAGCTGGGGCTTAAATCTGGGGGATCTGAGGTTTAAACCTGAGAGAACTTCGGTTTGGATCTGGGGGATCTTGGATTTAAATTCCAGAGATCTTAGGCTTGAATCTGGGGGATCTTCAGCTTAAGTCTGGGGATCCTGGG
>NW_009695614.1:0-431 GCF_000703405.1 Apaloderma vittatum | reverse complement strand
AGGTCTGGAAGATCTTGGGCTTAAATTTGTGAGATCTTGGGCTTAGATTTAGAGGGATTTGGGGCTTAAATTGGGGAGATCTTGGGCTTAAATCTTGGGCTTAAATTCGAGAGATCTTTGGCTTAGATCTGGGAAATCTTAGGTTTACACTTATGGGATTCTGGGCTTAAATTTGGGGATGTGGGGCTTAAATCTGGCGGATCTAGGGTTTAAATTTGAGGAGCACACAAGGACAGCCAACACGATGGGGAACCAGGAGATATACAGGAGCCTGGCCCCCTAAATAAAAAATTCTGGGAGGAAGAAAATTACAAAAACTGGGTCTGTACAAGGACGGGGAGGGAGCAGAAGTCACCTGCCCCAAGAAGAGCAGTTTTGGACCATTGATAAGAGGAGAAGCAGGACAACCCAGCCTCAAAAAATCTGCAAAA
>NW_009695613.1:223-2906 GCF_000703405.1 Apaloderma vittatum | reverse complement strand
CCTCCCTCCGCCGGCTGAAGGTCTGCCAGGGTGGGGAGGGGACGTGGGTGGGTGGTGGGACCCAGCGGGGAGGTGATGGCACCCAGGAAGGCGGTGGTGGGTTTTGTGATGATGCTCAGGCAGGCAGAGATGGGCTGGTGAGGGAAGCCAGGCAGGCAGTGATGGGGCGGTGGGGGTACCCCGGCAGGCCGGCAGCCAGGCAGTCACAGATGGGTTGGTGGTGGTACCCAGGCAGTTCTTAGTTGGTGATGGCAGCCAGGCAGTCACAGATGGGTTGGTGGTGGTACCCAGGCAGTTCTTAGTTGGTGATGGCAGCCAGGCAGTCACAGATGGGTTGGTGGTGGTACCCAGGCAGTTCTTAGTTGGTGATGGCAGCCAGGCAGTCACAGATGGGTTGGTGGTGGTACCCAGGCAGTTCTTAGTTGGTGATGGCAGCCAGGCAGTCACAGATGGGTTGGTGGTGGTACCCAGGCAGTTCTTAGTTGGTGATGGCAGCCAGGCAGTCACAGATGGGTTGGTGGTGGTACCCAGGCAGTTCTTAGTTGGTGATGGCAGCCAGGCAGTCACAGATGGGTTGGTGGTGGTACCCAGGCAGTGCTGGGTTGGTGATGAGAGCCAGGAGGGTGGCCGCTCTCTGTAGACTCCCTTGAAGACTCCACGCCTGGTGTTTGCTTTCCTGCCTCCCGCAACTTGCTCTTTAGAAGGGGGATTTGCTCAGGTGTCTTTCCCAGCCCCCATTCTCCGCAGCCCCGCAGAAACACGCACGCCCTTAGCGACGCCAGCAACGCCCCGACAGCTGCTTTGAGCCCTCTTGGTTTTGAACGCTCTCTAATGGCTCAGGAAACATTTGCTCTGGACTTTGTCGTGTTCACATGCTGTTGCTGGTGTCATTGATTTGGTGCTGGAGCATCTTTCCACACCAAAGCCCCCTGGCAGGAGTACCAAGGGGATTTTGGGGAGGGGTGCTAAAATTCCCTACTATTATTTGCGTGCCTTACCTCAGAGAACCACAAAAGCTCCCACCACCAAAGGGGTGCCTTGGTCCCACACTTGCAGTGGGTCAATGAGCTATAGCAGCATGAAGTTCTCAATACATTTGATGTCTTAGAGCAATGCAGGTGGTGCAGTCCACAACACACAGATCAAATCTGTGCAAAGCCCGAGATCATTTTATATTACATTATTACATACACGGTGCTGTGAAGCTAACTTGATGACCCATTTTTATTCGCTTTCTAACACACAAGCTCAGCACCCTGGGATTTGAATGCACTCTTGAAGAGGTTGATCTTGAAGACATCACTAAGAATCAAATCAACACCATAAAAGCTTGCATATCTGAGGATCCAGAGGTAAAAAAAAAAATATATATATATAATCTATATCTCTCTCTATGTCTCAAATTTCAGCATCCTGTTCTCATGATACTGCCATATAATTAGCATTTCCACAAAATCACCGTGTCTCATTTCTTCTTTAATTTGCAGACTGGAAACTGTCCCTCACTGGAAAGATCTACTTTTGATGCGGTAAATTGCAAGTTTCCCAAAAGAACACCTTCTTCCACCTGTTGTATGTTTAAAGCATTTAAGAACGGATTTCCTCCATTTCCTAATAACCCTGACTTTTGCAGAGCACGTGCCTGCAGGGCATCTCTGAGGACCTGAATGCCTACAAGGCTGAGCTGAGGAACTTCAGCGATCACCTGCTGCTGGCAAAGATTGATGAAATGTCAAAAGTAAGCATTTCGGTCTCCTGTCTTTCTCCTATTTCTGCCTTAAACCAGAGTTTTCAATCCACTTTGCTCCATTCTGTAGTCAGCCAAATAGTGATCCTTCTTTAATCTGGTAATTTAAAAAAGAAAAAAAATTGTCTGGTTCTGGTTTTCCTAGAAGGGACTTGATTCTCACAAATTATTTGGCTCACTTTGTATTTTGTGGTGAACACATGAGGACTCAATGTGTGGCTTCTCACAACCTCCTTCCCTCGCCCTGCTCCGCTCTCGCAAGGAGATGAGGGGGCAGGAATTTCTGCCATTTCCTCAGAGAACTCAAAAACAGAGTTAAAACGTCGAGCAAAAGGGACACAGCTCTATTTCCTTTCCAAATACTGCAATATAGCACAGCTGGTATACTGAGTAGGACACAGGACACACTGAATTTTGATAAATATTATTGGTGAGTAGAGGGAATAAATATTAAAATCTTAACAAAAGCTAATTTAGAAGAAAAAAAAAAAGTTAATTGCCTTTTCATTGACAAAGCATCTCCCAATAGCCTGGAGATTCCGGCCACGGGGAGATGAGCCCAGTCTAAGGAGTTGCTAGACAAAGCCAGCCATAAGCTTATTATTAAAAAAGCATCTTTATTCCTGGGCAGAAAGAGCCTTTGCGCACGAACGGACGTTTGTGCCCCAAGGGACGTACAGCTGTGCATCCCACATCTATTAATTGTATCATCAAATATTTCAAATTTAAGCCTATTAAGCACATCACCAAATATTTCACGTTTTACCCTATTGATTATACTGTTAAACACTTCCAAATTTTTCATTTAGGAGAGCAGCACATCCTCATTCCTTCACCTGGAGGGGGTGAAAATACCAAAGAACCTTTTTTTTTTTCCCACCTTCTTTCGTGTGCCCTACCTTCCAACACCCTTCCCTCTTCCCAGGTCCTTGGGAG
>NW_009695613.1:0-203 GCF_000703405.1 Apaloderma vittatum | reverse complement strand
GGGGGGGGAGCCGCAGCCGCCGGCGGGCACAGAGCCGACCTCCTTCAAGAGAAGGATGAGGCTCTGCAGCGTCCTTCACGCCTTCCGGATCCGCACCATCACCATCAGCAGGGTGATGAACTTCCTGAGCTCCCCGGAGAGCTCCAGCTAAAGCCCCGGGATGGATCCAACCTCAGGATGTTTTGGAGAGAAAAAAAAAAAAA
>NW_009695612.1:310-3393 GCF_000703405.1 Apaloderma vittatum | reverse complement strand
AGCTCCTGCCACTGGGGCTTCTCCTCGTGGAGCCCCGGCCCCACAGCCACAGGGTCACTAAGGCTGGAAAAGACCTCTGAGATCACCGAGTCCAGTTGTCAACCCAAGCCCACCGTGACCACCACAGCATGTCCCCAGGGCCACTTCCCGGGACGGTGACTCCAGCCCTGCCCCGGGCAGCCTGTGCCAGGGCTTTACCACTCTTAGAGCAAAGACATATTTCCTCTGATCCAGCCTGAACCTCCCCTGGTGCAACCTGAGCCCGGTGTGTCTTGTCCTGTTGCTTGTCACTTGGGAGAAGAGGCTGACCCCACCCCACAACAGCCTCTGTCAGGGCCCTTAGCCCCCCTGGGACCCCCAGCCCCAAAGACCCACAAGATCCCTTCCAACCCAAACCATTGAGCCTGGGATTCTGCTTTTTTCAGGTTTAAGGATGGGCTCCTGTGGGGTATTTAGAGGACAGCGGACATGTTTTGAACAAGCCAGGCGGCCTGTTTTTGCACAAGTTTTAGGCCTCACTTGACAAGAGTTTGTGAAGGACATTGTGAAGGTCACAGGCTGTGACAATATGCTGAAGCAGACAAAAACAAGGAGCTGTGACTGGTGTCTGTGACTGACAACAGAAACAAACCAAGGCTGCAGGTGGGGAGAAACAGGAGCGTGATCAGCAGCGAAGAGCGAATCAGCAAAAGGAAAACAGCGCGTGAACAGGAGCCTGGACTGCTTGTGCTTGTTGTTAATAGCCAATCCATAGAGAGCATTTAGAAAACAAGGACGTTGGGAACTGTATATTAACCACATTAGTGCGTTAATGAAGTGGCATTTGCTTGATCACGTTGATCGTCAGCAGTGTCCGTGACTTCCGCGTCATCAGTCTCCAACTAAACAGGTCAGAACGGGCAACTCCACCAGGAGATGCTGAGGCTTGATGTAAGATCTGTAAATGTTTGGAAGCCGTGAGGACATCGTGCTGGGCTGGTCGAGGTTTGTTAACATCTGTGCAAGGGGTGATAGGACCCGATGCACAGCCGCCTCCTGGTTGCAGGGTAGGCACAGCAACGCCAGATGATTTTGTCCCCCAGCAAAGCTAAGGAAGAATTTTCCCGTTGCAAGATGAACGTGGCGTCTTTCGGGTGAGTGCCTGTGGCTTCCACGGTAGTGGGTGGGATCTTACGACTAATTTGTTTACGCCAAGTCCAGAAATTAAGGTTCTGATGAAACGTCTCCACGTGGAACTGTGGGATTTCCTCACACACTGGGATGTGGAGGATCAGATCGACACGTGCATCAGGGGCTGCGTTAGCCTGTCTTGACCTGCTTATTCCTGATAGAGGTTAGAGTCAAGGTGATTCGTTTTGATCCCAAAGGTGAAATTAAGACACAAACGGTGTCAGATGTCACAACAGCAAAACTTCATTGACTAACAACCGCTGGAGAGCGATAGGAAAGAAAGATAAGGAAACAGAAAAGCGAAGCAGTAAAACGTTAAAGACAGCAAGAAGTATAGCTACCACCACAGATCACAGAATCCTAGAATGGCCTAGGCTGGAAGGGACCTTAGAGATCATTTTAATCCAGCCTCCCTGTCGCCAGGGACACCACCTCTCGACGAGATCAGGCAACATATGGGGACCGAGCGGGAATCGAACCTGTTTCGATTCGGTGGGGGAGATCTCCAAAGAACAGCTGTTCACGGCAGCATTATATAGTGTCCCAAGAGCTGCTTTGCCTACCCTCCTCCTGTTTAGTGCGTGCGCATGAGGGTCGTCAGGAGCGATCTTCACCCCGTCCCCCAGCGTCGCCTCTGGCAGTGGAGCGTGCATCGGTGTCCGGAGGGCCCATTTTTTGCAGACGTAGTGTGACTTGACAGCTTGCACACCCCTGGGCTTGCACACCATCGGGCTTTTGTGCTTGCAGGGCAGCTGCCTGATCAGCGGTTACATCGCTGGGCTTACAAGACAGCCACCGTATCAGCTGTTGAGATGGGCCCAGAAGTTGGGTTTTTAGGACTTGGAGCCCCGTGGCGTATCTGGGCTGGGCCCTGAAGTTGTTGTTTAGGAGTGGTCCAAGCTTGCAAACAGCAGCCTTGAAGTTTCTTCGCAGGGAATTGCAGCAAGGCTGAGACAAACATTTAACACAGTCTCTTACGTAGCCCCCACCTCCCACTGCGTGAATGCCCCCAGGCAGAGGCACTGAGAAACAGACATCAAGCTTTTAATGAATTAAGAAAGAAATAGAGATGTGGGAGAGAGCTGGGGCTTGAGTTGGTGGTCGCGTGTTGCGGGGATGCGTGCCTGTCAACAGCTTTGTCCCATGGCATCTCTCTGGGTTCTGGCTCGCTTGGTGGACATGTTGTTGCTGTTGGTTGCCCTCCTCTTGCTGCTGCCAACCGCTGGCTTCCCCTCGCACAGGGTCTCTTTGTGTTTCCCCAGCTGGTGCTCCACCACCTTCTTCCTCTTCTTGGGTGAGAGGTTGTCCCGCCGGGAGGTCTCCTGGGACTTGGTGGTGTGGTCCTTGCGACAGGCCACCTCCGCCCTGTGCTCCAAGTCATCAGGAAATTCATCGAAGCAGGTGGTGCAGGGCGGGCTGCTGGGAAAACAGGGAAGGTGTTGGGGACCTCAGGGACAGTGTCCTCACCACCCACCAGACCCACCACCCGTGCTCTGCCCTTGGGGCAGCTGCCCTCCGCCACATACTTGGAGCCATCAGGGAGTTGCTCAAGGACTTTGCCGGTCAAGCTGGGGACACTGGTGGTCCAGGTGGTGTCCTTGCTGTCCCCTAGTGCTGCTGCCACCACTGATTGGTCCTAGGGGCAGTCGCCATCCACCACGTACTCCAAAAAGTCCTGGAGCTCACTGAGCAAAGTGGTGCCGCTGAGACGGTTGGGGAAATCAAGGCCATCAGGGATGTTGTCCTTGCCGTCCCCCAGCCCCACTGCCACCACTCGCCCCTTGGAGCAGCCGTCCTCTGCCACGTACTTGTAGAGGTCGAGGTCCTCCTGCAGGAGGTCACTGAAGTCAAGGATTCTGGGGACGCCGTTCTCACTGTCCCACAGTTCCGCCACCTCTGCTCGCTCCTTGGGG
>NW_009695612.1:0-297 GCF_000703405.1 Apaloderma vittatum | reverse complement strand
TGCCACATACTCAGAGAGATCCGGCAGCTCCCGGAGGAAGGCGTTCAAGGCAGGGCTGCTGGGTACATCAGGGAAGATGTCCGCGCCGTCTGTGGCGTTGTCCTCTGGCCCCTGCTCGGGCAGATCCATGGGCTTCCCTGGGGTTGCTGGGACTGCTGAAAAAGTGACCGAGGCCATGCCAGCCATGGGGTGATGCAGCTTTCCTCAGCTTGGCCCCCACCTCTGGTCTCTGCCAGCCCCACAAATCACCTCTGGGCTGGGTCGTGCTGGCTGGTGAAGCCAGGGCAGGCTGGTGGG
>NW_009695611.1:0-33346 GCF_000703405.1 Apaloderma vittatum | reverse complement strand
AAATCCGGCTGAGCCAACCCAATACAATGTGTTTTCTTAATTGTTTAAATTACGTATAGATCCTCTTTCTGTAAAGAGGTAGAATTTAAAGATTCAAAGTTTTATCTTTCTGTTCACAGGTGAAAATAAGTTTATAGAAGGCAGTAAGCTTTTCTGACTTGTGCCTGGCTTGAGAAGACCATCACCAAGCTGTGTGGAGACGTTCTTTGAGCTTCCACTCTTATGTCTCTAATGGACAAACACAAAGTGAAGCGGCAACGCCTGGATCGGATATTTGAAGGTTAGACATTTCAATTCCTAATGTAAACTGCGTCAATTAATTTCATAGATTACTGATGTTTCTGGAGACTGGAACTCTTTCCTTTTGGTCCTTCAGTGTATTTTTAATTGACTGACGTTCCTGTTGGAATTATATTAACTGTGCACAAATGCTGAGTTTGGATGAAAACAGATCTCGGCAAATAAAAGCAGTTAGTGTGTGAACTCCGTACTCTTCTGCAGCTGCATTCGCTTTTAACTTAGTACTTTACAATGTTCTACCCAAACATTGTGAAAGACTGCGGTTTTATATGGAATAGCAATTGCAAAAGGCTAAGATGACCACATAATACTCTCTTGGGTCTTTCTCTACAGGCTTGCTTCATGTAGATTGATTGAACAGCCTGATCCTAGGCAGGAAGTAGAAAATCAAGTGAAAGCAAAACACACAAAAAAATCCCCAAAGACTCTCAAACTTTAATAAGAATTAATAAAAGTAGCCTGAATTCTAGTAAAAGAGTGTAATCATTTGGGTCAGTCATTTTACCTTGCGTCACAAATAGCCGAGTTGTATACTCCTGGTATTCTTTGGTTTTTTTTGCTTTTAGAGTTGGAGTGAAAGCAGGTCAGGGGATGAGGTGTACTATTTTTAAGAATATACATGAATTCTTTGGACTAAATGACCTTTTATATTAAAATGTTAGCTTCTCCTTAAAAGGCAAGGGAATAGTTAATTTCCGTACTAGTTCGTTCTGATAAGATGGGAGAAAGTGTACAGGCTTCTGGGCATATGGTCTTTGCATCTTGTCTAATACTGAGGCCGTGAATTGCAGTTGAAACATTTGCTCTTCCACACGTTGGTCTTGAGACTTTTTTTTCTAGCAGCTGTGTTGGTGTAAGCAGTCCCTGACAGCTGATTTCTGTCCTTGTTTTTTCCCCTTTCTTTGTGCCAATGTCAGTGTAACCATATAATGAGCTAGATAGAGAAGATGACTCATACTAAAAATAAACTTTCTATGTTGGTATATTTTTCCATTTAGGTAAATTCCTCAGTCCAGGCCACTGTTGAGCTGACAAAGCCGTTGCGTTGAAGGGGGCAATTGGAAAGGATCAGTGAGAGCGATGCTGTGACCATGTACCCTGAAATAGCCAGAGAAAGAGACATTACGTAAAGTATCAAAGGGTGCAGTTCCACATTTGCTTTAGATGATTAATCTCTCTTAGTCTCTACTAAAACTGGCCAAGCCCGCCTCTGATTGCCAGGTCCAAGCTGTTCTCGTGTCCCACCTAGGCTGGCTGGACAAGCAATCAGTTGAATATGCTCACTGGTGACTAATCCCTGCTCAGAGAAATGGGGAACTGGCTGCTGAGGATGGGGAATTTGGGAAAGTTGCCCTTCTTTCTGGGCAGCCTGGCAGTCAGATCAGCTGGAAATGACATAGGAGTGTGCTGGGGCAGTGCATGGTCCAGTTCTGTGTTCCCAGTCTCAGGTCCTCATCGTAGACTCTCTGTATGTGACCCCTCAATTAAAAATGCAGTATGTTAACTTTTTTTTTTTTTGCCTGTGTTAGTCAACTGAATTGGCAAATTGTGAGGAAAACTGAGAAACCTGTCCCTTTGGATGGCAGCCAGCAGTTAGATCAGCTCAACCCACTTGGTAGAATTTCAGCCTCCTTTTGGGCTTATTGTATTAATCAACAGGACAACTTCAGAGGAAAATAGTGTGTGACGACGTGGCAAGGAACGTTGTCAGGGACAGAGGTGACAGACCAGTAGCCACTGTGACTGTTTAAAATAGCAGTGGCTTCCCCCCAGGCTTCGTGTTCGCATCTAGTGATGCTGTTTAATCAACGCCTTTTGTCTGACTTGTTTTTCCCAGTCCTGCACAATTCACTGCATCCTACAGTAAAATCTGTGCGGCGATGCAATGCAGGGAATCGATCCAGTTGAAAAATAATGTAGGAAAAAAGTTTTTTTAGCCACCTCTGCTTCCTAATCCCGTTCACCATGTGCTAGACAAATAGCCGTGTTGGAAAAGAGAGTGAAAAGACCAGGCAGAAGATGATCAAGAGCAAAGTGGGTGAAACAATGGGTATGGAAAAATGCGTGATATTTTATGGTTAAAGGAATCTACTGTGGCTCTTTAAAGTCTCCAAGATATATTTTGCTCTTCAGTGTCTGTATGTTCAAATGTTCTCTGAGGTTTGTAAACATGTCTCTAGCTGATGTTTTTAAATGGCTATCCCCTCAACTGTGCAAAGTGTGATAAAAACTATGGGGTTTTATTAAGAAGGCTTTTCCATACATTTAGTCCTGTTCAGTTTTAAAATATGTTGAGTTGTTCTCCGAGATACGTGTTCCATAACATAACTTAAATATTTTATATTTTAGAAATATGCGTAATGTTTTACAAAGCCCAGAAAGTATAATGAGCTGTATAGCTGTTAAAGGTGGTTTGTCTTCTCTGTCAGCTTTTTGTTCATCAGTTTGTGTATAGCTTCTTCTAACCTTTTCCCTCAGAAGCAAATTATTTTCAAGATACAATTTCTTTTTATTGCAAGTTCCACTAAAAAACAGGCTACAATGATTAACTAACTGTTACTAACTCCATATTTTTTCATAAATTGTTTCACGTAAAAACTTTTGATGGGCAGACGTTAGTATGTTATTACAGCCACAAAGAGTCACTGGTGTCTTTTCTGGTGTTGACATGGAGCATTTCATTACCGCCTGTTACACCTATTTGAGGAGGGGGTGATAATGAGTTGAAATTCAGGTCCTAAAAAGTGAGTGGGGTGGATGGGCCTGATTCTCGAAATGCTCACAGGGTTGCACATGGCTTTTTCTGTGGTTAGTGGATTACCACAAATGCTCTTCCAAGTTAGGTAACTGTGCATGGACAACGTTGTTTCCGTTGAACTGCTTTCCTGTGGCTTTAGGTAATTTGGCTTATATAAGGTAAAACTTACTTATAGTAACTAATCATGCAAATGAAGCATCAAATTGAACAGGCATCACTGGATTTACTGTTACGATAGTATGGTAGTAGTACCACTGACTTTCAGTTGATACTCCGTGCAGAAAAAAACCCTGATTCTATTACTTTGGGAGCAATTAGTTCTCTTCTAATATAGCTGAGTAAGTAATTTTGTCTCTGAGGTACCTATGATTCCCTTCAGTGACTTCTTAAATATAAAATAGAATATTTGCTTTTACTCCTGAATCTGCCTGCGGTTACATTTTCATGAACATTTCAGAGCTCTGTCACATTCTTATGTGTAGCATCTCAAAAAGGTGGTATAAAATTTGCTTGTCATCCCAGTTTATCTAGCTCTTTAAACTAGAGTTTAGTGTGATAATGGCGATTAAAGAGTGCTCCTTGAAAAAACCAGATATTAAATTCTGGTTTCTAACTTCTACTGGTCGCTGTGAATTATACGGAGGCATAAAGACATGATTCTAGGCACTCTGCGATGCTAATATTAAATTCACTTCACAATTTATAAAATAACATTTGGAAGTTTTTTCCTGGAAGATAAATAGTATCAAGGCATGTGAAAGATTAATTAGTTACTGATTATATTGTTCTTTGTCCCCCTCTCCGGTGATGCTGGTGATTGCAAAACATAATTACAGTAGTATACATTTGGCAGAACAGTTGGAAGTGTCACAGTGCAAAAATAAAATGTGTTCATTTTGTGGGTAATTTGAAAAATTCTAAATGTTTTTTTGGCATTTTGAAAAGTTGTTATCTCTAATTAAGGTATGATTGCACTTTATATTGTAACAAAACTGTAAACAATGCTGTGTATTTGCTTATGTTCTAGAAATCTTTAATTAAACGCGTGTATGTTTTACTGACCGTTGCTTGGAAGTTACCTTGGGGATGGCCGACCTCTGCTGAATTTGCTGGGAGCTGGTAGGTGAAGCAGGAAGGCAGCAGAAGGTGGCTGCAGACAATTCTACTTTGTCTGAATTGCCTGTGAACAGTCTCAATGAGCGTAGTGAATCTTCTCTAAACACTTCGTATAATATATGCTGCTCAGTCAACCTCTGCTTTTGGTGAGTTTCCAAACTTTAGGATGAAACTCTTGAAAGGGGAGAGCGTAGGGACATTGGTGTCTCCTGTTTCATCTCTTCTTGTCTGTTGACACAGGTATTGGGGATTAAACTACAGCACAATGCTGGAAACTGTAAAACTGAGAGAGTGACTTTTCCAGTTTGGCACTTGCTTGAAACCAGAAATTTGTTTCCAGAGCACCTTGTATGTGGGATTTATAGCAAAGACTGCAGTGTATGCAAGTACAGGTCTGTAAAGACCCTATATGCCCCCAGACAGATGTTACGTGTTTTTATAGATCTGGTCTTGAGGAAGGAAAAAGCATCTTAGCATACCTCGGAGTTTCTCAGCAATCGTTTCAAATCTTTTTTTCCTTTTTACGCAGCACCGGTATACATCTTAAGGTTATTCTTTATACACAGCTTGCCTCTTCGTTTTTAAAAGTGCCCAGAAGGAACTTTGAAACGTGTTTTAGCTATTTTAACAGAGCTGCTTTATTATCTAAGACAGATTCGTTGGGATCATAAATTGGAAGAGAAAGTGCATATTAATGGGATGAATTTCTGAAATTTCAGATAAAATCTCTCATCTTTTGCTTTTATGAAGGGCAACCTTTCTTTGGGAAAGTCTGGTTACTGGCAAATACCCAAGTGTTAGGCTCTTTGAAGGACAGTAAAAGTGCATGACAAAGGAATAGTTTCTTTTCAAGGATATGGTCTCGGCCTTTTTTCCCATATGAAAACATCTGTGTTTGAAAAGCTTTTTTTTTTTCTTTTTTCCTCCTGTTTGCGGTGCTGTGTAGCATGAGATATAATAAGATGCATCTTCAATTCATAGTTGATGTGGTGTATTGATGATTCAAGGAGGAATGCAGAGAAAAAAACACTCAGAAAAGAGAATTCAGTTTCCTTCTTTCCAAATTTATAAAGAAATCTTGAAATACAGAGTGACTTAGTTTAAAACAAAATACATTCTTCCTAATTTTTTGTTTTCTTTTGCATGTAATAGAGAACTTGGCTTCCTAACAAGTGGAAAGTACCAGATTGACAAGTACCGAGTGTTATTTCATGACCACTGATGGAGCCTATCTGGCTTGCATCAACTGTGATGTGACCTATTGCCGTTGTGAAATTAGTTAAGACAAGTTCTCTGCATATTAATGAGGGAGATGGCCTACTTTGGCAATGCTTGGGTTTTCCCTGAATGTTGCAAAGGATTTTTACTAGAGTTGGTATGTACAATGTAAATTAATCTGTAAATACGAGTAGGGAGGAGTAAATGTTTCCAGACAGTGAGTATACTTTGCTCTTCCTTGTAGGTGGGAATTGCAGACGTCGGGTTCTTTGGCAAACGAGCTATCAGTTTTATTAACTGACATTCAACTTTGAAAATGTTCATGGTTGTCTCGCTGCAGATACCAGAGAAAGAAGGGAAATAATAAAATGTGTAGACAGTTGTAAATCGCACAGTCCTTTATAGAGTTTTCTTAATGGTCTTACTGCTAGGGATACTAAATATGCCAAGTGTTTCTTAAGAAGAGATTAATGGGTTGCCGAGTTGCTTGGTGTCTTTTTGATAGACTGTAGAAGGCGGCTTATTGAAGGATTAGGGCAGCAGAGGGAGCTAAAAGATTCCTAATATTTTCTCATTTGTTGTTTCTTAAGTGAAAGTTACTCCTTCATAAAGTACCGATTAACCTTCACAAAAATGTGGTTTTCTGACCTTAAATGCCTTCAGCAAATAAATAAAGGATTTTGAACTGGGGAAAATTCCTTTTCCCTCCCTCTCCCAGCAATCCAGTGTAAATCTAATTAGGAATCAGGTGGTAAAAACACCCGAAATCTTTCTGCAGTAACTGCCATCAAATCTTTCAGCTGTAACAAATGGAAGTGTTTAAGCAAGCAGAGTTTTCTATGAATAAACCAAACAGAATATTCTGTGAGTAAACCAAGTTACTTTCAGATTCAAGTGTCTTAAAATGAAAATGCATGTGTTCTCGTGTTGCATACAGGGGTGTTTTAACAACTCAGTGTTGTTTTCCTGTGTTTTTCCTGCAAGAACTTGGAAAATATTGTCATGATCTTGAAATACAGAGAAGTAGGTAAAATATTTAGTCTTGTTAAGAGTTGTCTTCAAAGAACAGGGAGGCTCTTCTAAGGACTGAAATAAGTTGACTTTTGGAAAAATAATATGAAAATGATGCTCCCCTGAATCATCACATAAACACATTACCACATGTTAAGGGAAGTTGTCTCTATATTTGGGGTATCATTACCCCAATGCAAAAACATCTTCATCTCATTACAGTTACAGCTGAAATGCTTGTGCACAGGCTTATGTTTGTTTTTATCCTTAATATTTGGTATTTAGAGTGCAAGGTGGTTTTGGCTTTCTTTCGGATTTCTGCAGTAACCTGCTTTTGTAATTTGAATCTTCATTGTGTGCTACCCAAACAGCTTTTGAATTTGCATGCTCTTAAACTACTATGATGTTACAAAGGTATTACTAGTAACAATGCAGGCTGTATGAAAAGAAAATTAGTTTAAAAGCCCATTTTGCCCTAAATGATGCTGAACAGTAGCTGCTAATGAAAAGTGTTATTTTAACAAGAAAACTGGAGGGGGGGGAAAAAACCCCAAACCAACAAAAACTACAGAAAAAAATCTTAATGAGTTTTTAAAATTGCTGAAGCGTTGAGGTCACTGGTTTACGTTACAAATATCTTAAAGAAAAGCTGTGTTTTGTGGTGTCCAGCATTACATATTTGTCTGTATAGTTAAATTTTTGTTTGTATCTTGAAACCAAATACACTGCTTGCTTGTGTTCAGCTATGATATATCCAGAACACTACATCTCAGAGCTGTAGTAATGTCAGGGTAGTTTTATTTCATATTAGTGTCAAAGACCATGTGAAACACAATAAATAATGTAGCCTGGTATTGGGTTTACAGGGTTGTAATATTTGTTATATATATATATATATATATTTGAAACAGAATCTAATACTTAACCACACCTCATCATCTAATTCCTGGGTAATATTCAGAGAATTAAAAAAAACTTTTCAGACTAGATATTTAGCTTTTATACGGAGCAGATGAGTGCCTGGTAAAACTTTGAAAAGCTTTAGAAGTCTAAGCACTTGGTAGTAATAGATGCTTATTTCTGCCTGGGGTCAGGGAAGATGCTCTGGAAACCCTAGATTTTACATGTTGCTTTATACTGTGCTCTGGAAAACTGAACTGTAAAAAGATTAAGTGTCTAGGTAAACATACTGAAAAATTTAAATAGTCATCTAATTAAAGCAGACATGTTCAGCTTTCATAGAGGCACTTCCCATCCTTAGGGATGTGCAGTCTGAGATGCAAAAAAGGATTTTATTTTGTTTCCTCCCTTAGTGCAGTCAGGGTGGGAATGTGATTATGCAAGTGGAAACAAGAAAATAGAAGTGGAGACGGCCTTCCAGTGCTGAAGGCATCTGCTCCTCCGTCCTCGTGTGCTTGTTCCCGTGAGGTCAGTACTGAACCGAAGGGAGGAATTGTGTGGATGGAGGCTTTGCCAAGGGAAGAGTATCTTGCAGAGATCTCACTCCTATGTGGGAGAGTCCCTGACATCTGATGGGCAGGTCATTTGGAGTTAAGAAAGCCGTGATTTATCTTTTAGCTCTTCCAAGTCAGACAGCAGGTTAGAAAACAAAAGTTGCCTCACCGCCTCCTGTGTCTTTTCTTTTTCTTTGACAGAAAACTGTTGGAGACTGTCACAGTTACTGTGATATAAATAATGTGAGGCTATTGTAAAACTCATAGAATCTCTTTCAAAAACGAGGCTTTGCAAACTGTGCAAGTACCTGGCATTTTCCGCAGGTCAAAGCATGCCCATTGCTGCCGCTGTAGATCCAGAACTGTGTGGTGGCTTGTGAGCCCTGCTCAGATGCTTAAATAAAAAAGTTCTTCTTCCTTCCTTCCTTTCCTGTGAGAGAACTAAATTTAAATTGCTTGTGACTTTGAGTAGATGTGGGTTTGGGTTTTTTTTTTGTTTTTTTTTTTTAAGCCTAATGAGCTGTTCAAAATTACTCATGTTTCCCTTTTCCTGATGCTTATTTTTCAAAGTGTCATCTTATGCACAGAATTTTCAAACCTCTCATTCTGCCAATTAAATGGAGACACACCAAAAAAAAAAACCAAGAAAAATTACAGGCAATGGCAGCAGGACAGCAAAAGATGAAGAGGGAGGACTCTATTCTTTTGATCATACCTGTATTTTTCAGAAGATTTCCTCCTGTGTTAGATGACACTCAAATACAAATAGACTATGACTCCTGTTAATGAGTCATTAAGAATAATTATAAGTGTTAATTAAGTACATGATAAATGTCTCTCTTTGTCAAGGAGTATACATTCGAAGAAATGGTTTTATTAAATGCTAAAAAAATTCTTTCTCAGGCAATTTTATCACAATTTCTTGTTCTTTGCTGTTCCTTTTTTTTTCTTGAAGATTGCATCAGTCATACCCATGTGGTTGTTGGGTTTTTTTCTTTTTTGGGTATCAAATACCACTTAGGCAGGTGTTACTTGGTTTCTACAACATCTGCCAGTCATTTTTTGGTTTTAGTTTATCTAACCTGCAGATGGTCATGTTTGCCTGTTTGTGTAGTGCTACACAAATTCCCATGCGTGTTCCCTGAGTGCTCCTCTGTGCTTGCACGCAGGCACCATCAATTTATCAAACTCAAATAATTTAGTAACAGTTACTTCTTCTTGTAATAAACAAAAGCAGCTGCACCCTAGCTGTCCTTATCTGCATGAATGCATAGATTGTAAAGGGCTTTTCTGACAAACAAGACAAAAGTTTAGAATTTCAAACTGGAATTTAGGGCATGTAAGTCAGCACGACAAGATGCTGATGTTTAGAAACAATATAGTAATGTAGAGAATGAATTAGTTACTATGGTAACTGCTTTGTTTTAATAATTTGATGGGGCAATGAATAGAAGGGGCTCTGAAAGAAGTAGTGGGATGCTTAATTACATGTTGTGCAACGTGAGTGGTCTTGTTCATTAATATTGAAATTAATTTGATTTTATAAGAGATCAAAGAATGAGTGTATAAGTTTTATTTTGAAAGGGCAGTAAGAATTATTTAAAGTTAGTGTGGATTTTTTTTAATTCTTCTTTCCTCCCCTCCACCCCCAGGAAAAGTATGATCACGTTTTACATTTGATTACGACAATGCAGATTATTGATTTCTTGACGATGAAACATGCTCAGTATGTTGGATTGTGACTTCAATTTATGTGCTGTGATTTGTTGCCTGGCAGTTGGCAGCCTAGCAACATGCTTCAGATCTGCAAGAGAATATACACACCCAAAGTTAGGAGGTATGAAAGGTAGGTGTCTCAGTAGTTCAAAACCCATCTAAAATCATCAGCACCTTGAAATCCCTTTGTACTTTATGAATGAAATTTAAGTGCCCTCCTCACTTCAAGATCACTTTAATTTTCTTCCCTCTTGCAGGCATGAGCAGTTTAACGTGCTTTTTTTGTGCTTAAGACAGGATCCTCAAACGGAATTAGCTCTTTTGGAGGCAGATGTGCAGCAAGGAGGCCTTCAGTGTTCGCATACAGCACGCATCAGCTGGAGCCTGTTTTGCAGAGAGATAGAAGGAACAATGGTGCTTTATTCAAGAAATCCTTGTGCAGTGCCTCCTGTCCCGGCATCTCTCATAAGGCAACAGTTGGCTGGGTCTGAGATGCCTGAGCGCTGCTCAATCAGTTTGTGCCTGGGGACTGGCTGCTGTCATGGAAGGGATTACTGCTGATGTCCTACCACAGCCTTTCCCAAAGCAGGGCCTCTGTGTCGAGTCTGTCTGCTCATCTGGATGCCTTTATTTTTCTATTTTTTTCCCCCCCTCCTTAATGAAACTAGCACAAACTTAATTCTCCTTGAGACTCCTGGCAGCTTTTGGTTGAAACTTCCTAATGAGTTAGGGATTTAATTAAGGAGGGCCCAGCAAGTAGATGGACAGATGCAATTATGTAAGCTGAGTTTTCTTTGACAATCTCTCTAAAAGATGCTCAAATATTACATATAGAAACAAGAAGTGCCACCTGGGCATAGCTTGGCCAAGGAAGAGCCTTCCGTCACTGGACTCCAGTCATGTTGCCTCCCTAGACCAAGGAGTCTTTAAGTTGTTTCTGCAAAGCAGCCCTGCTTTTCACCGTGGCTGCTCAGCATGAGAGTTGCCTTGCCCAAGAATGGGAAAGCTTTGTGGTCTAAATTATCATCAATGAGAAGAAAATTAGTTTTTCTGAAGGGAGGTTTGTTGCTCTGTGGTTTGCTGCTATCTATGGTCTAAGCAATGCAAGATAATTCATTGTGCCAGAAAGAAAAGGGATGACTGAGCTCAGCAATAAGTGCTCTGACTCAGCAAGGGAAATTCAAGCTTCTCTTCTCTATTTTTAGTACTTTTGTGTTTGTAATTTTGTGGATTGTTTCTTTTCTTCAAGGTGAGGCCCTCATCACTGGGCTGGTCTTGTTCCTGCCCCTTCCACTCTAGGCTCATAAGAAACCTGCTCTGATAAAGGTTTTCTAAACCCACCATATCATACCTCCAGACCCACATTTTCTTCATTCTTTCCTTATCTCTTGACTATGTCTTAAGAAAATTCAATTGAGATGTTTTTGAAATAGACACTAGTTTTCTTTGAAATTGTCTTCGGTCTCAATCCTTCACTGGAATTCAGAAATGCTTGTTAATATAATCTTAAAGTTTACAAAATCCTTTTTTGTTTAATTTTTGAGTGCCAGGCTGTAAAACTTCCCAAAATGACAGATTAGATGTATTTTGCTCCTTGTCCAAGATTTGGATGCATGAAAGTAAAAAGGGAGTTAATTCCAGAGCTGGAAACATCCAATGAAGAATTTGTTAGTCAGTTGCTCCCTTTTATTTGTGTTAACCATAAATCAGTGGTTGTTTTATAGATTATTTCTGATTAAAGTAATCAACAAACGCATGGTTGCATCCTGGAATAGTTGGTGAAAGAAACTTGAAAACAACTTGTTTAAAGGCCCTGCTATACCGAGGTAATAGCACTAGTGCATCTGGTGATAAAGAGACGAGTGTGGTCTTGCAGTCAACTGTGGTCTTTAGTTGCCTTTTTTTTTTTTTTTTTTGCAAACCTAAGTCTGATTTTCCTTCTTTTTCTGCTTCTCAGTCAGTTGAGCGTGGCGCTAACAACGCCAAGGTCGTGGGTTCGATTCCCGTTCAGTCCCCATGTGTTACTTGATCTAGTCATCAGGTGGTGTCCCTGGAGACAGGGAGGCTGGATGAAATGATCAATAAGGTCCCTTCCAGCTTAGGCCATTCTATGATTCTATAATTCTATTTTTGAATGAGGAAATAAAATGATTTCTATTTCACTCCTTGTTTTCTAATGTTTGTTAAAATAATCTTTGTGATATATTCATTGTGCTTGGTGATGCACAAGTAGATTTCCACTGTAAATCAATTAACATTAAACGTGGATTTTATTTTTTTTAATATTCAACTCATTTGCTCTGATTTTTATTGCATCAGTCATTTATGAATGAAAGCACTTGCAAATACATTCATAAAATCATTGTTTTCTACCTAGTTAAAAAATATTTAACTGGTTCATGGAGTGGTTGGTTATGTCCTTTTAGACAAAGATGACTTGAAGGTTTTTGCAAACTCTGGCATGGACAGGATTTAGCTGGGAAGACACTAAGCAGTATTTTGAGGCGACCATCTCTACTGACATGGGCTTCCATCTCCAAAAGCTGGCAAGTCTGGAGACTTGTATGTCAGATAAGGTAGATCATTCCATCTCTTGTTCTGTCTGTGTGTGGTTAACTGGATGATCCATGTGCTGCAGGCATGTACTTGAGTCTCTACTTCCAAAACCTGTGTGGAAACGTACTCCTGGCTCAAAGTTGTGGATCTCTGTTTTACAGAAGAAATATCAAGGGGGTTTCCATATCAGCTCCCCAGCTGTGCCTAAGGCGTGTTGGATACAAGCTGTAGTCTTCTCCGAGTCACGAACTGCTCCAGGAGCATGATTGACTTGTACCTCCTCCACGTCTAGTTGGGAAACATTTGCTAAACAAAGATTGTTGGATTGTTCCAGATAAAAGCCTTCCATGGTAGGCAATTGTAAAAGCTCTCTTAAATGATTTACAGGCAAGTTTATCACAGAATCACAGAATGTCAAGGGTTGGAAGGGACCTCAAAAGATCATCTAGTCCAGCCCCCCTGTCAGAGCAGGATCACCCAGAATAGGTCACACAGGAACGTGTCCAGGCGGGTCTTGAATGTCTCCAGAGAAGGAGACTCCACAACCTCCCTGGGCAGCCTGTGCCAGGGCTGTCACTCTCACAGTGAAAAAGCTTTTTCTAATGTTTTTGTGGAACCTCTCATGCTCTAGCTTGCACTTGTTGCCACTTGTCCTATCTTTGGACATCACTGAGAAAAGCCTGGCTCTATCCTCCTGACACTCCCCCTTTACATATTTATAAACATTTATGAGGTCACCCCTCAGCCTCCTCTTCTCCAAGCTAAAGAGACCCAGCTCCTTCAGCCTTTCCTCTTAAGGGAGATGTTCCACTCCCTTCATCATCTCTGTGGTTGCGCTGGACTCTCTCCAGCAGTTCCCTGTCTCTCTGGAGCTGAGGGGCCCAGAACTGGACACAATATTCCAGATGTGGCCTCACCAGGGCAGAGTAGAGGGGCAGGAGGGCCTCTCTCGACCTACTAGCCACTCCCCTTCTAACACACCCCAGGATGCCATTGGCCTTCTTGGCCATGAGGGCACATTGGTGGCTCATGGTCATCCTGCTGTCCAGCAGAACCCCCAGGTCCCTTTCCCCTACGCTGCTCTCCAGCAGGTCAGTCCCCAAACTGTACTGGTACTTGGGGTTATTCTTTTCCCAGGTGCAAAACTCTACGCTTGTCCTTGTTGAATCTCATGAGATTTCTCCCAGCCCTCTAGCCTATCTAGGTCTCTCTGAATGGCAGCACAGCCTGCGGGTGTGCCAACAACACACAATGCTAGTTGTCTTCATGGTAGCTAGTATGGGGCTGGGTTTTGGATTTGTGCTAAAAAGCATTGATAATGCAGAGATGTTTTTGTTACTGCTGAGCACTGCTTACACAAAGGCCATTTTGGCTTCTCATACCACCCCACCAGGGAGGAAGCTGGGAGAAGCTGGGAGGGGATGCAGCCAGGACAGGTGACCCCAGCTGACCAAGGGAATGTCCCAAGCCACGTGACATCGTGCCAGCGCATGAAGCTGGCAGAAGAAGGAGGAGGTGGGGGGACATTCTGAGTGATGGCATTTGTCATCCCAAGTCGCCGTTACTCACGATGGATCCCTGCTCTCCTGGAGATGGCTGAACTCCTGCCTGCCCATTGGAAGTGCGGACTGAATTCCTGGTTTTGCTTTGCTCGCACACACAGCTTTTTGCTTTACCTATTGAACGGACTTTATCTTGGCACATGAGTTTTCTCAGTTCTACCCTTCCAATGCTCTCCCCCAACCCGCTGCAGGGGAGTGAGAGAGCAGCTGCGTGGGACTTAGTTGCCAGCTGGAGTTAAATCACGACAAGTCACTTATGAATGCTTGATTTCACAGGAAAGGTTTGTAGTAATAATTGTGATAATTGACCCCAGTTAGCGCAGACAAGAGAACACTATTGTATTTTGGAGCACTCCTTTAAAGTATATGAGAGTATACATAGACAATGCAGATCACTTGAAAGTGTGACCAAATATTTTGTATCCCCAAATGGGAAGTTTTATTTAAAAAGCTTGTTTGAACAGGTAGTTACGGTATTCCTGCTACCTGTCTCCTTAGTTTTAGAGTTACTATAACCTCTGATTTGCTTCCAGCATGTTTCTACTCAATTTGTTGGAGTTTTTTCATTTTATTATTTTTATTTTTCTAGTGCCGTTTTCTGGTCTGGATGCAGTTTGTTCCTGTTTCCCCTTCTGTTTTTCCTTCATGCTTGAGTACTGCAGAGCTTGTTTTATCAAAGCTGACACTCTGATTCCTAGAATTCATCTACACTTTACAACACTTCTGTAATCAAAACTTCCACGGAGCACAGAAATTAAAGGTTTATCAGCATTTCATTAAGTTTTCTGTTGAAAATCTTACTTACTTTAATTCGATGTTGTAATTGAACAACACGTCCTGTGTAATAGGAGGTTGATTTAATAGTAGCAGTTAACTTCAAAGGCTGCTGGATACTTCCCTGCCGCAGTACGAGTGGGCTTTTTTGTGTCGTCTTGGAAGTTTTCGAATGTAGCTGAAGCATGGGACAGATTCTGACTTAGGTTGCCAGGTTTACAGCTGCCACTGCATTTGCAAACCTTAAACTGCCTTTTAAGTAAACACTTTATAAAATAGTAGAAGCAGAGTTTTCATGCTTTGTAGAAAGTCCATAAATTCATTTTTAATTTAGCCGGGCTACTTTTCTATATGAAAGGTTAACTTGATCTAAAGCAATTTAGCTTGAAAAAACTTGCTTAAACTTCAGATTTTAAGTAAACCAATTGGAGTTTGGAAACTTCTAGAGAAGTAATTCTATGCAGTGTTTTCTTGGCTGTGAAGGATAGAGCAGGGGGAGGAAAGGAAAGCTAAAATTATAAATAAAAGCAAGTTCAAGCTATCATCATATCCTTGACGTTACTAGAATAATCTGCATTGTAGATTGGCAGTAATGCCAAACCATCCAAAACCAGATGACATTGCTCTCCCCATTGATATGTGCATAATGTTTTTCGAGTTTTCTGTTAATGACAGATTTGCCTTTTTATCAGTTACATTTTAATTATGTCTTCTAGTAGCACTAAAGGCTTATGGGATGAGACAATAAAAACATGTGTTATAAAAGTGTAGCTTTGAAGAAAGAAGTTAATTTCCAAAATAATATTCCTCCATAGATGACCATTCAAGAAGACCAACGTTATTGTCCATATTTTGTCCTTTATGGCACCTAAAACTAGGACTTTGAAACAGATATTTTCAAGCATAGATTTAGTGTTCAGCCGCACCTGCTTTATCAGTTGTGAACTGTAATGCGAATTTCTGTTTTAAATATGTTGTCTGCAAATAGTAAAGTATTAACAAATGGGATTTAGTACTTAGCTCCAATCAGGGACACTTGCTGTATGTTTTTTTGTTTGGCCTTTACAGATGGTTACAGTAAGCTAGAGCTTTCTCATTCCAGGTTTATTTAGGAATAACATTGATCTTATGATGTTATCAACAAACAGAATCAGCATAGCTGCTACTAAGACAAAAATATATCTAGATTGAGGTTTCAGCAGTTAGTGAGATTATTTTAAGATACAAGCACCATTTTTAGATGTTCCATTAATGCTTAAGATTAGCATATTTTTTTTAAATGTCAGAAGATTTGATAGAAGGGGCTATTGTAGGGTGGATGGGATGTTTTCAGAACTCAGTTTCTGTCTGGCGTAGTTATTATCTTCCCCAGTTTTGTTTTTTTTTCAAATGACATGACAATGTCTTCTCTAAAAGTTGGAAATAAGTGGAAGAAAATTAAAGATTTCATGATAAACCAGGGCATCATTCACTGAATTCAGCATTAGCCAATTCAGAAGTAATAGTGGAAAATGTGTTTATTAGAGTTACAGAAGTTTTAATAACATACCAGTGCCTACACCATGGTATGTACAAAATACCATAGATGTTTTGTGTAGCAATTGAGCATAAATGTGTCAGCTAATTAGGTAATTAGGAAACTCTTCCAGCTATTTTCTTGGCCATTTTATTTTCTTCTAGTTCTCATTTTCTTGTGTGTTTTTTAACTGTGTTTCAAAATAAGGAAAAAATGTAACCTTATCTTTTGAGGACACAGCAATGCCTGTGATATTTAATCAAAACACAAATAGCTGACAGTATATTGATTATTGATCTCATAGCTGGAGACTAAGTTGAGACTGTTGGCCTGTGTGCGTTCTGGCCTCTTCAGAGTTTGCTACCAGCCAAGTGGGGGAAACAAGAATTAAAAAGGGTAGTATGGTTTGAAGATGAGAACTGGTAACAGAATTAAGTCCTGCACTCAGGGGCTTTTAGGTTTGTGGATTTGATTTGAAGGTTGCCTGTTTCAGATACCCAAGCTGTGCATGGCATCCTGTAGAGACCAGGGAGGTGGGGGAGGGCTGTTGTAGTTGGGAGTAGGTGCCTTTGAGAAGCAGTTCAGGACTTGTCTGGAATTTCTGATGTTCTCCATGGACTGTAGGTGGATCCAACCAGCAAGCAGGGGCAAGGAGCAATAACATTTCTCATTGGGAAGGTCTTGATGAGCTGTGCTTGAAAAAGTACCTGGCTCAGCATTACACTCTACGCTACTGACAATCAGAACATCAAGTCCCTCTCTGGGAATTTTGACCTATTTTAATGAAAGTGTAGCGGTTAAAGTATCCTCCGCAGCCCTACCTTAGCAAGCAGTGCTCCTACTTCCGTTCCCACAAAGACGTCCAAACCCCCTCGCCTCTTGCTGTTTTTAATCTATTTCTGTTCTTGATGTGATAACCAGCAGGTATCAAGTGAAACTGCTGCCTGTGGGTGTAGAAAGCATTTCTTCACACACCAGGTGAGCTATGAACGTCCTTACTGCAGGATATCATAGGTTACCGGAGTTTTAGGACAGCTGGAAGAGTGTGTGGGTACATTTGTGGAAGTGAAAATGCACTGGGTTTGCTGAAACACTTCCAGGTCACACAGCTTCTGAATTGCAAATTGCTGCTGGCAGGGAGAGGTTCTGGGGATGAATTACAAAGTCTTGCCCTTTTTTAAATATTTTTTTCCCTATTCTTTTCCTGAATCTAGCATCAGGAAAAAAAATACTGTTGAGCAAGATCAACCTTTGGACTGAACCTATCTCAAGCTTTTCTTGCACCCTTGGTTGTGAAGGCTTCTATTTTTCTTGTCCAAACTTAGTAGAACTTTGGAGGGGCCTTCCCCTGGTTTTTTTGAGGCTTCCAGCCTCATTATTAGAGTCAGAAATTAAAGTAGCACTGCTCACTTGCAGTGCATTTGTATACTAACCCAGCATACCAATGTCTAGGACCTCAGGTACATGCTGCTGTGCATTATAACACCTTCCTATTAGGCCTGTCAGTGCAATCAATAATAATGTTTGTTGTGACTTCAGTTACATATTGTCTCTAAAGTCAGTGTCTTAAAACTACTTCTAAGTTTGCTCTTCAGAATGGCTGAAGTGTTTCAAGAAAGAGAAGCAGGATACCTAAAAATAAAGAAAAATAAAAAGTAGCCCTCCGTGTATTAGGTATTTGTGGTAATGCACAAAATGTGACTGCTGTATGTGACAAATCTCTGGAAGCAGTGTGGTGTGGGATTAAAGATACAGGAGGTCAGAACAAGGCTTAACCAGCTGTGCTTTGAGTCCTCCTGGAAGCAATTTCCCACTGTAGCTGTTTTCTTACCTGTGAAATGGTAATACTTATACTGCCTGAGGCTTAATTCATTACTGCGTTTGCAGCAAGGTGACAAGTCTATATGTAGTTAAAAAACCCCACCTCAAACAAACTATTATAGAATAACGCTACTTAGTATTTAATAATTTGCCTATCCAAGTAACTGTCTCTATTAAAGAATAATTGAAACATATTTACAGAGACTATTTGAAAGAAAATAATAGTGTTATCAAGCTGAAAAGCTATAGCGCATAATTATTATATACTTACTTCATGATTCAGCAGTTGAGCTGGTTTTGTGCATGTAAATGATTTTTGCTTAATGGATTATTGCAGCAGTTCTGAGCAAGCAGCACAGGACTCTCGGAAGGGCATACCTTGAGGACACTGCAGCAGCAATATTTTGCTGTGTCACTAGATTTTATCGTGCGTAAAGGACAGATTCTTTTATACTCATGCGTTTTCAAATGGAAATCACTGTTAGTTTCTGATTGCATAAATGCCTGCATTGTACAGTACTTCAAAAAGTTCTTAAAACCAAATTGGTTCTATTAGTAGAGGGTTTCTGTCGTTTTGTTTAAATATTGCCACATTGAGTGTTTAACTGTAACAGCAGTTATATAAACTATATCAAGAAAATGAGGAGACTTATGACTGCTTCTGACAACAATTTTATGACTAATATTCTGTTCTTTTTTTTAAAAGCAGGAGTAATAAAGCCTAAGTGGATTTTAGTTTGCTGTTACAGCGCTGTATGTTTGTCAAGTGCTATTACTAAACAAATAGCAAAAGTACTCTGTTGATTTTATTGCTTTGGTAATACAGTTAAAAGAATCACTTTACTAGACTTTTCCAATGTTTCTAATACGTTTGAGAGTTACGTAGAAGTAATTTCTCAGGTTTGGACTGCATCCAGTACTTCATGAAAGTGATCTTTCTAAACAGAGATTTGGGTACTAGATAAGGGAGATATGGTTTAATTAGGATGAAAATTATCTCTGAAAAAGACCTAAAAATGTAATTACCAGTAAATTGAATTGAGCTGAGGATCATACCCTAAAATAAGGACTGTGATGCAAATGTTAACTAGTGAGCATTTACAAAAAAAGAGGGGGTAATGTGTCTTTTTCCAGAACAGTTTATCCGTCTCAGAGATGGTGTCAGAGCTCTCTGCCCGTGCCAAGCATTCTTCATATCCTTAAATATGTAATATCTGCTCGACAGGTCTGTAGGCCGCAGAGTGCAGATTTTTTTTTAAGACATTAATTTTTTTGGAAGAACATCTTTCTAGTGCACTGATAAAGTTGAAGGAAGGATGGGGAAATATCCAGTACACTTGTGGCGTTTCTGATTGAGCCTTTAATGTTAGTCCAAGAAGTGTAACGGCTACAGGGAGATGGGAAGATGAAGCTGGTATAACTGTTTGCTTTGGCCTTCCCCCAAACATCTACCTGATAAAAGGAAACTCTTTGTTGAACCTAAGAGTCAAAGAAGTCGAAACAAACATGCCTACATAAAAGAATCTCATCCCCAGCTGAAGGGTAACTTGCTGGTTTATTGAAATGTAATCTCTCAAGCTGTTGAAATACAATTAATACTAACACAAAATTTTAGGTTTTGACAAGGAGCTGTTCAGCGCCTGTGTTCCCAAAGCTGTCCCACGGTTTCACTACTGTTGCTGACAGTTGTTCTTGCTGCCGGTGGTTGCAGTGAGGAGACACTAATTTAGCAGCCCACAGGCGTGGAAATACCTTTTGAACTCTGATCCATGGGAGAAGGTTTTGACAAATTTGATGGAGTTTTGCTGTATGAACTTTTTCTTTCTGTCATGAATTTGGAATGATGTACCTGGATTTAGCACTGATGTGATGAACCACAGGAAGAAGGAAGGTAGTCTATAAAGTGACTAGCTTTTTGTGGTCTGGAAGTTTCTGTCATTTCCAGTGTAATATAAAGGAACTTCTAGCTTGAGTGAGGTACCTGGTTTAGGTTCTTTAGGCGGTAGGAATGATCTGAACATAAGAAGGGCTTAGATCAACTCCTTTGGATCTGAAAGTTAGATGCGAGAGCAGTTACTCTTGAAAGCTACCCTGTCCGCTGTGCTGCTGTACCTTCACAATAAAGGTAACTCTTATTCCCATAGCAGAATACATTAAGGAGCCCAAGTGTATCTTAGGCTGAAAAGTAAAATCACTGGACAGAATTGGTTCTGTTTAACTCCAACTAAGAAAACTGTGCTGCAGTTGTAATATTGAGAACATTACTTTCTGGTGAGGAAAAATATGTCGTGTTGATGTGTAAACCTAGGTTTTGCAATTGTGTGGATATTTATATACACACTGCAAACAATTTTTCAAAAAATGGCATTAAGAGGTTAAATTATTTTATTTTTTAGTTTAAACCTCTGCACGTTGTGAGGGTACTGCCTACAATTATTCTGTCCTTTAGTTTTCATTTGGAGCTCTGTCCTTTTTTTCCCTTGTGGTTGACAATTGCATGTTTCAGTTCTGGTTTATATACCCTTGCTTTCCTAAATACTAAAATGCTTCCAGTTCTTAAATATTTCCCTCATACAGTCAACATAGCGCCATTCTTGGGTATTCTGCCTACCCCTGCTCCCCTCAGAATAAGTCATCTGTCAGATATTTTTGCTCCCCTTTAAGTCTGGTATTTTGGTGGCCTTTCTTCCTCCTTGTCTCAGAATCCATTTGCATCAACTCAACTGATTTTACGAACATCCTGATTGCATATGCTCCTTCACACACTAAAGTAACATTGAGTTATGTGTTGCATCAGTTTGCTTGACAGATTAAAGGAAGAACATTTCTCATGTCTTAAACGTGGAAATTAGCGCAGTTAAAACATTGTAAAGGCATGCCATGTGCAAAGAAAGAGGACGGTATGTTTTTCTTGAGGAAGTAAAGATAAATAAATAAATGTAGTGTGCATGCCCTATCAGAGCACTTGTATCACTTTTACAAGGTGCAGAAAAAGACAACTCAAATACACTTCAGTTTTTCAGGTACAAAATTAAAAATGTTAGTACAAAAAATCTGCATATTTGAATGTACATGTGGACAGGTGTAAAAAACCAAATCTGTGAAGCTTCAGACCCTTCTTAAGTCCTTACTTAGGGATGACCTGCCTGAGCAGATCCCAGAGCTGCCTGTCTCCTGGTCATAACTGCTTCTGTGTCTGTTTTATATTTTACATATATTTTCATCTGGGTATATCAATGAGTCAGAATGCCTGCTCTGAGTAAGCACTTTGGATTCCATTTCTGAACTCTGCGTTAATCAATATTGTTTGCAGTGATAGAGTGCTGTGTAGAGTCTCCTTTTCTTGTCTAACCTCAGCCAGGAAACACAACAGATGGGTTTCACCGTGCTTTTCTGGCAAGGAGTAGCATGAAAATAGAAATAAACCTTATTACATATGTGCTTCTCAGCACGATGCTTCTAACGTGCAATAAATATCACTAAAAAAGTGCAAACTTATTGCCAGTTAACCATTAATTGGGGAGGGGAGGAAAGGTTTAATAGAATGAGCTTGAGAGGAAATGCATCTTAACTTTTACTTTAAAAACTGGCAGTACGGTGTTTTGGGTTTTTTTTGTGCTCAAGTGTAGACACACACTTGCACAGAGATGGTATATCTCAGTGTGCTCTTGTGAAAGAAGAGGCAGTTACTTGTATTTCTAGAAACAGCAAATGCACTGTCCTGTGAGCAGTATAAGAAAATATGTAATATATAACAAAAAAGGAATGAATGTGATTACAAGACAAAATTCCATATCTAAATCTGTGATTTTCTTTCGATGGGGAAGTTTCAATGATTCAGTTGCCCTGTGGGGTTTGTGGAGGTCATGGATGGGAACGTGTGTTTTTTCCAGTGCTAACAGCAAGATTTTATTTTAAGGACAACTCACTCATCCTGCTGTGCAGCTCAGTTAGATTGCTTTCTGTAGGTTAGTATACAAAGTGATTTTTTTTTTTTTTTAATCCTATCAACTAAGATAAACAAAAGCTTAAAAATAGCATTCAACTTCTTTGGATGAGGCTAGAGTTCTGGACTCTCTGGAGACACTGTATTGTACAGAGTAATGCGCTGCAGTTCTACTCGGGACTGGACAGTACGTACATTTTCCTAACAGCAATTTCTTCATCTCTGCAGAGTCTTTTTCAGATCTCTTTTTCAAGGAGACACTAATGCCAGTGTCACCTTAGGTTGTGAAATTCAAGACCTTTCATGTTTTCCCTTTATATACGAGAGTTTATGTAGATTCTGGTGATGATTGTGGTCATTCTTTATTCCCCAGTGGCTGATACAACTTTCTCTGACCCAGTCGTGTCACCCGTCCCCTAAAAAACCAGCGACATGATCTGTTTAGGTAACTGGGTACCTGTTCTAGTCTGAAGGAAAAATTGATGTCAACAGTTCATCCCTCCTGTTCAGTGCCGTCATTGTTTCACTGATGTCAATTATGTGCTTCTATGAGCAGTAGTGAAGAAAACAGTCAAGATTCAACTGCAGTGATTCATATAATCCAAGAGCAACTGAACATGATGGCTCTTCCTATCAGTTCTACTCAGTAGCGTATTTTCTGTTCATGTGCAAAACCTTCATTTATGTAGTTTCGATACTGGTTGGCTGATTAATATCAAAAGAAATGTACCCATTCAAATCTAGAGAAAATCCAGAGTAAATCAATAAAACTTTTGAGAAGCATAAGAAAACGGAATGAAAAAATGTTTTCCACACGTGTAGTAATTTACAGCCCTCAGTAACTCTGGTGTTCTTGAGAGTCAAAAACCTCAGAGCATTTGAGACTGAGCTGGCTTTCAGAAGACACATTTGGTTACTCTTCAACCCTCACGTCCCCTCAGGCCTGAGGTGCTGGATTCCTTAGGGACATGTTTCTGTTCTCGATGCAGACTCAGTGATGAGGAAACAGGAGAACCCCCAAACAGCATTAACTGATTTGATGCAATCTCTGTTTACTGCTACCTTTCTGATTCATCAGTAGCATTTTGTGGTACTGTTTTTTTTTTTCCCCTCTTTTTCTCTCCTTCTATTAAGGTGTTTATCACTTGCAAAAGTACCAGCTGTATTGGTGTATATAAATCCTTTTCATCCTGAATTAAAAGTGATTCCATATATTTTTAATTCCCGTATTCAGCTGCACTAAGCAAATTTCTAAGCAGATTTCTCCACTGTAATAATACCCAGCTACCTCATTAACAAAGTTGCAAATAAGTATTTTAAACCTCAAATCTTTATATGTTATATCCCTATTGCCTCATACTATTTCATTTTTGTTCTTGTTGTTTTACCATCCCTTTTGGTTGACTCCTCAAATATAGCAAATCTACTCTTTATCTTCGTAAAATCCCATTTCTGTACAATGTTGCATGCTCTAGTGAGCCATTTAATATAGATCTCTCTTGCCTTTGTCTACTGATGCTGTAAATTTAAGATACTTTACTCTTTCTTCCCCCAGAAGCCCAGTGGACCAAAAGAACAGTTTGGTCTTTTCAAATATAATCATTTTTAAAGAACAAGTTTACCACTCTGGTGATGGGATATCCTCTTGGTGGCTGGAGGAAGTGTGAGATTCAAAATATACTGTGCTCAGTAAATGGAATAACTGAATTATTTGAAAATGAAAGCTTGTTTAAAAATAGTTTGAGGAAATGAGGGGTATAGCTTAACTTCAGATGTTTTTTAGTGTCTGGATTTTGATTTATCTGATGTTATATAATGAAATGACATGTCATTATAATGATATTTTATGTCTGAAGTATTATTGTGATGTGACAATTTTTTGTTATTGCACCTTCTTGAAAAATGAAAGACTTCAGTCTTTCTAGGTAGTATTTGGAAATTTGGTTGAGCATGGTGCTGATAACACCAAGGTCGCGGGTTCGATTCCCGTTCGGTCCCAATGTGTTGCCTGATCCCTTCCAGCCTAGACCATTATATGATTCTATTTAGGCACAATGTTCATAATATTTCATAATACAAATAAAAATCTATTTTTGTTTAATGCTGTGAATGCTAACCTGTAATCACTGGTGTCGATACTATTGCTTATGGACATTTGAAATATTTCCAGTAGGAAGTATGTTAGTGCTGGATTTAAGAGAAGGGGTAAGACTAAATTTCTTATCAAGGTGCTCTGGATGTCAATGTTGGAAGGCGTCCATACTGTATGGTAGTCTGCAAAGATTTTTCTCTGCACAAAAAGAAGCAATTTCAGTGATTAATTTTTATTTTTGCATCATCATCCTCCTGCTCATCATTAATCAGTCTTTTACCTTTTTAATTTTGTGCCTGTCATGGTTAAATCTGATACTTTTTAAAATTTCTGTTTTCTTCTGACAAATTTGACATGTAATATGATTCAACGGTTGTTTTGAACGACTGTGTAGGCCATTTAATTATCTATATGCCCTGTGAATTTTTTGTGTGTGGAGACTGAGTCAAGTCAATGTGAACCCTCTCACAGGACTCAAGTACTTCTCTGAGCTTCTTCACTGGTGCAAACCAATGATAATACTTCCTGGTGTTACCCAGAAAATTCTGGGTGCCTCAGAGAGGAGATGTTACCAAATAACAAAATACCATCCAGCATTTTTGTTTGCTTTGTTACTTTGGCTTTAAGTGTTCGGGTTATTGAAAGGATAAGGATGTTTGGTTAGTTTGTGTAGGGAGTATCTAGTTCAAACAAAATTAAACTACTTTGTTCTTGAATGGCTGTTGCTTTTCAACCCTTGTTTTGTTCATGCCAAGGACTGCCGTAGTGAGCTTCTCGACCTTGTTAGATGACTGCCAGTTGTTTTTTTTTTTAACTCAATAGAATTTTTTTCTTTGATGATTAAATAAAAAAATAACCTTGTTCAAATAATCTAAGTGCTATAGGTACTATGTAAGCCTTTAGGACACAATGGAAGCTGTTCTTCCTCTTCTGTTAATTGTAGGTTCATTTAGATGGTTGAGAAGAAGAGGTGTGTGTCAGGATTTACAGCCAGGATTAAGTTAAAACACCTCTGTTCTTTGTCCCAGCAGAGTGTGCAAAACTCATTTTAGGCGATACTTTAAAAGGAGATGTTTAAAGGGGCAAGATGATAGGGCATATTCACTCCGTGTAATACATATGGATTCACCAGAAGTCACTCCAGGCCTTGTAACAGTGTTATTTCACTGTTGATAACATAGTAGGTACTTTGTAAGCAGCTGATTCTAGTACAGTTGTCTTTTGGAGGAGTAAGGATGCACACTCCCGTTAGAGCAAGTGACCCGGACCACACGTGCCAAACTTCAGCACGCTCCGGAGGATGTTTATAGCCCAGTCTAGCTTCTTCCACCACCTTCTCATTAGTTTAATGGTGGAAAAAGATGAATATAGCTACCTGTTGAGCTTCTTCTCCTTTTCCAAAAGTAGTAAAATGCTTAATGGCCTAGCATATAGAATTTAGGTGATGTACATCATTATCTGCTCCTACAAGCTAAAGGAGAATCCAGTTAGAAATTAATTTGGGCCTGAAGGTTGGTAACTGAAACATTGGAGAGCTGAAAGGTATTTGTGCGGTTCAATACATTTTAGCAACTGAAGTTGGATGCTTTGGAGTATTGTAGAGTCCAGCCTTCATTATGGTATCAGTTGCTGCTTTTTGTAGAGTTACAGAGGTCTCGTCTTCACAGAAAGAAGCATTAAGTGCTAATGAAGACTTTGGTTTGAAGCCTTAGTATTGCCACTGCTTCTAAAAATGGTTAAGCCTATTTATTGTTTTGACAGATCCATTTATAGAGCTTCTGAAGGCTATTGAACTCTTCCAGAAAAAGAGAACACAGAGACAGAAAATCCTAAAAATAAATTTTAAACTATTGTTTCCAACTTAGCCATCAATTCTATGCTTATTGATGTTGCAAGATGGGATGCATGAAGTCTTATTCCAGTGAGAATGTGAGTGCAAATTGTAAATGAAGGAAGTTAACTATTGCGTATTTTACCTGGTTTCATATCTTCAGTTAGTGAATTGCTTTCTGTATTTCAGATAGTTTTGAAAACAAACATATCCCTTTCATTGAAAAATAGGTTTCTATTACCCAAATTGAACAGTATTGCCATTCCAGATAGGCTGAATAGGTTCTATGTTATCTGTGGTCCAAAGAGCTTATGAAGGACTAGAGGAGTAGCAAAAAAAGTCCTATTTACTTTTGTTAAAGAAGCACTAATTAATAAAGAGATATAACGGCCCTCAAACCCCTCCTTGTGTATGCAGAGCTGGGCTGAGCAGGTAGACAAATGAAATGAGGTGTGTTGATCTTCTTATGAGCAAATAGCGAAGCTCAGGAGCATTTTCAATTGAAATATTAATGCCTAAGATTATTCAGGTTTTTTAATCAACTGGTAGTTTCTTTCTAAGTCAAAACAATAGCTGAAACCCAAACAATGTCAGCTCTGCAGTCAGTTTATTATGGGATTATGATAGATCTGAAATGTTATCTTAAGTCTGTTATTAACTCTTAATTGACACTTAATTCTACTCGCTTTTAACATAAACACTTTTCTGTTAAGAGTTTGTTTTGCAGAACAAAGGGAAAAGCGTGTTTGTATACATACATGCACAGAGGCAGTTTTAGTGATGTCTGATCAAGGGGAAACAGCTGTGATTTATTGAGCACAAAGCTAACTGAAGTTCCTAACTAGGACTGAGTTATTGATGTTGTTGGAAGAGTTTAAGAAAAACCTCGCCCTGCACACAGCTTCAGAATTTAACCGCTAAGTGGCTTGTGCCAGCAAGGAGGGTTGTGTCTGTAAAATTTCAGAGCTGGATCCTTGAGTTCTGTGTAACTGCATAATTAAAATACAGCCTTTCATTGAATATGCCTCAGCAGAAGTCCTACAGGTACCTGACGTTCCTCTGCAGAGATCCCACCCGTTTGGCAATAAGGACGTGTGCCTGCTGGCCTGCTCAAGCTGAGGATCTTCCCCCTGGGGGAGAGGCAGGGGGGTGATCCTGCAGTGGGTGCCCACAGACAATCTGCTCTTGGGTCTGATGTCTCTGGGGCGATCTTGAACTGCTTTACCGATACTGTTTGATTTAATGATACTGTTTGATCATTCTAGGGAGAGGGAGACAGATACAGGCAAAGACTGGTTTGATGCCTTGGTATTAGCAGTGCTTCTAAAAATGGTTAAACTTTTTTTTTTCTTGGCAGAACCATTTTTTTTTAGAGGTTTTGAAGACCCTGGTGTGCTGAAGGCAGCTACGTGGTGTGTGGGGCAGCCTCCTGCCACCTCCCTGGGAGAGTCTTCGCTCTTCTAAACCACCACCATGTTCTTGTTCCAATTAACAAAAAAAAGAAAAGGAGGGGGGAAAGCTTCATCTCAGCACTTTTATAAGTGTTATGTATTTTATGGAATACCAAGGAGCTTATTGTGCATTAATTCAAGACTCATAAAAATTAGTGTTTACTGCTGCCAAGAATTACAAGCTTCTACCTTATGAGCTCCCAGAAGTGAAGAAACAAGCTCGGGTTTGGTTTTTGCCTGCCTCTTGAAGGTCAGTGAGACCTTGGTGTTGGAGTGAAGCATCCACGTGTGAGTGTGTGTGTGTGAGTGACTCCACAGAGGCCGATTCCTCAGTATGCACCGAGTCTTGTTAAAGACCTTGAGCCAGGACATGTTCCTCATGGCCATCTGTTGAATAATGATCGTATGGAGGCCAAATGTGGTCCTTGTGTAAGCAGCCTTGTGCAAGCACAATTTCATTCTATATATCTTAACTCTTAAAGAAGACCCAGAAAGCAAGCAAAGTGGTTGCAGCTGGAAAATCGAGCTAAAAAAGAATTATTTCTTCCTGCCTCAATTCACTGGCAGGTGTTGTTCAAAATGAAATGTTTTTTGAACAGGCGTAGCGTGTAAGAGAGGTTACCAGAGGAGTATTGAGCCTGACTTGCTTAATATGGATCACCTGGCATCCGTAGAAGGGCTGTGCTAATGACAAAATTGGAAGGCATCCTAAATATAGAAGAGAATCAGGATATTGTACAGAAATAACTGAGATGACATTGAAAACTGGGCTAATAGAAGCAGAATCACATTCAAAATGCAAAATCTAAGGTCGTATCTTCGAAGTGAGTTATAGCAGAGTTTTGTAAAACAGGAACTTGCAACAAAATCCTCATTACAGATAAATTGTACTTAGATGATGATGGGATGTGCTTTAGCAGTCCCTGTGATACGCACAAAACCAAGAAAACAGAGTTTTCTGCTCTGTCAGCTCATCATTTCTGAATGAGTGAGGTGAAGAGACCGTCATGTAAGAGGGAGACGCGAGTAGTATTCATCCTTGGAGATACATTATGGAGCAAAAGAAAAAGAACTGAAACCTAATGGCTACAGAATCAAAAATGGTACCGACAAATGCTGAATGAACTGGAAGATGATTCCTGATGGGCAGACCACCCAAAGTCCACCCCAGCTTTCCAAGGAGAGAGGTGGCAAAAAAATGCAGGGATTTCCTGAATAAGAGAGTTCAGGCTCGTGGAAGGAATTGTTTTTCATAGCTCCTATGACATCTCAAACGAAATCCTTCTCAGACTTGTGATTCTCAGACATGTGTTATGCCAGTAGCACTCTTAATACTTAATTCAGACTATTTTCTTTATCTGGGAGAAGTGTGGATGTTTACAACTATTGCATATTTGCGACAATCTGCTCCTGGAGTAAAAGCCCGTTGTTGTGATACAAGTATATTGATATATAGGCTAAATGTGTAATGTTAAAATATATTTAGCTAATGTATTAAAAATGTCACCACAACAAAATGTACAAATAACCTTCAAAAGGAGCTTAAAAATTCCAAAACAAAATTCCAGAGAGGAAATCTTAGGAGGAAGTAGATGGCCTACAGATACTCATTTTTAGGTGGTTATCATGTTAGTTGTTGATCTGAGAAAGCTGATAAATTCTTAAAAGCCTATTTTAGGTTTTAGTACAGTATCAACTGTTTTCTTAAATTCCTTATGGTCTCAAAATTACACCCATGAAACAACATCTCTGTTTACCAAAATATTTTCAAATTTAGATGAGGGTTGCAACATGAGGACATAGTTCAAAGAAGGAAGCGTGTATCTGGTGTTGACAGTTTTGCAAAATGATGTGAATGTGCATGTAGAGTACTCAGAATTTTCACTGCAAGTAAAAAAGAAAAAATTTTTTTACTCTTCCAAAAAAACCAGCCCACCCCAAACACCAACCCTATAATTATAACAGATTTTGACTTTATAAATAGCAGTTGTTCTTGTGCTTTAAATCAGTAAGTACTGAGGCTTGTTATTGTAGCCATACATTCTATCACCACTGAAAAGCAGTGGAAAAAGACAATTGTATCGGGTTTCCATCTTTTTGTTACGTTTCTGTGCAGAACCTAGATGTCTGGGAACAAGGGATTGTTAAGCCCTGTAAGAGTGCAAAGAATAATAAGAAATGCTTAAATAAAAAATAAATAAATCTGAGTTCATTGGTGTATCGTGTTCACTGCATAGTGAATGCTGTAAATTTGATGTTCTAATAAGTCAGTAAAAGAAATGTTGAGATCACTGCGAATACAGAGCTTGCCTAGCCCCTGCCCCAAACCTGCCCGTGGTGACACCCGTATCGCCTCCCTTCCCTCACCCACCGGCTCTGGCAGGCAGGACCAGGTGCTCTGAATGGCCACGGGAGTTAAAACAATGTCCTTAAAGCAGCACTTCTGTTAACCCATGTTTAAGAGGAGTATCTGGATAATACAAGCAAGAAAAATAGAAGTGCTTGAGAGGCAGCGCTTTGCAGCATGCTAGAGGTTGGGCAGAAGTGTTGGTTCTTTGGAGAAACAGTGGTCTACCAAGACCTCTGGCAAAGATGGAGGTGCTTGCTTTGAGTCAGAATAGTAGTCAAATTTTAATTTTCACTGAGTGACTCAGCTTCCAAGAAAAGAATGAGGCAACTTGCTCCTGAAGTACTTCATAAAATGATTATTGAACTGGATGAGACCAGAAGTGCCATCTAGCGCCATGTCCTGTATCCAGCAGCAGCCAAGAACAGGACAAGTGTGTATGGTATTTCTAATACTTCCAGCCTTCCAGTATTTTCACAGTACGGAATTCTGAACCTGATGCAGTGCCTGTTTTGCACCCGGTGATATATGTATATATCATATATAAAAAATATACACACACGCCAGGCTGGTGCTTCTTTTGACTCCTGTCAACTTGGGTCTCTGCAGGAGGAAGGTTTCTTGAAAGACGATGCATCGGGATCAAGTGACTGGTACAATACAGATAAAAAGCAGCAATGGGCATTTATTGACCACTGGAAGAGCTTACAGATATTTAGGATAGAAACATTGTCATTCTGGGCAACATGGCAAAGACATCTTAATATGTTTGATTATAAACCTTGATGTTATGCATGCAAAATAGATTTTAGAGTAGACTAAGAAGGTATACCTATATGCATGTATGCAGTCTTAATATCAGGGATAAATTTGCGTAATTATAGCTCGTAATTTGTCTGCGTTGCAGCTATTTCTGAAAGTTAAATAATTGCTGATGGGAGGGAGCGGTAATTTATGGGAAGAGAAAACGCTCTCGCCTCATCTTATTTTGAGGGTGGTGGGTGTAGTTCTGAAGCTGGTCCTGCTTGCTGCCTCTCTAAAATATGCATTGCTGCCATCGGTAGTCACGTTTTGGTGACTGAAAAGATTCATGGCAATGTGGGTATTTTCTGTGCAGTGATCGTTTAATTTATGAAGAAAAATTTCTAAAATAGTGACATTAACAGTGGTTTCTAAGTGGGAATATTTGAGTATATTTTCTACATAAAGATATTTCATTCTGAAAGAATATACTATTTTATGATAAATTTCCAGTTGCTAATAATATGCCAGAGAATATATTTTACTTTTTTAAAAAACTGATCTAGGTTGCTATAGTTAGGGAAGACAGCAGTTTATCTAAGTAGTAAGCTATTTTTTAAGGAGTCATGTCTGTTTATTAACTTAACAATGTTCTATAAATTATTAGATTGAAATGTGGATGTGGCCTTTGAGAAGATTAATGTCATGAGAAAGAGTTGATGGAGTTACAACTTCAAATACATTCCTGTTTATGTGTTTAATGTATTATTAAATGTCATTTGTTTGGAAAAGGAATTTAGTTCATAATGGATCTCGTGTAAACAAGTATTGTTTTTATATTATTTAGGCTCCATTTGATTTTTGTTTCATGACAGCACTTCAGAATTCAGATGCCATTGTTTATTAGCTAGAAAGGACAGGAAAGACCTCGTATCATGTGTTTAGCTAGGAAATCCATGGAAGCTCAGAAAGTGGCTGATCGTTATGAATATAAATATGAAAGTGTGTTTCCAGGTAATGCTGGATGATTTTTTATTAAAAAAAATAAAAATGGAAAGTCCATCAAGACTTCAATCATGTGAAGACTGCCTGAGTGCACCACGTATCTGGCATTACAGAGGATTAAAACTAATTTTAGGACAGCCTTCTAATGCTGTTGGTATGGCATAGTTAGCCTGCAGAGACCAAGATCCGGAGGAGTTCCAGCAACTAATAACTGTAAACCTTGATGCACAAGATTCTCAGTATTTTAAATTCTTCATGTAGGATGTGTTGCAAAGCTGTGCAGCAATAACTAACCAGGGTCATGGAGACTGAGGACGTGCCCAAGCGTGTTCTTTGACAAGTAAAGCCTTTGCTGTAAGAGATGCTCCCTCTTCCTCCTCAGGGAAGGAACAACTTCTCCCATACAAGAGGCTGGAAGAGCTGTTTGATGCATTTCTCTGTAGTGGAAAATATCCATACAGGAAAATACTTTACCACGTGCATAGCTTCAGACCTTCAAGTTGAATGGGATTCGCTGTATTCCTAAATTCAAGCACATCTGAAACTTACTCAGCAGGCACCAAATAAACAGTGGCCATCCGTCGGGTAAGACACTTGCCTTGCATATTTTCCATCATCCCAAGTGTACTAGAAATCTTTGTGTGCTACAGCGACAACTACTGAAGTCTGACTAGTTAAGGAATTAATTTGGTGTAAATATTCCCCTATGTAGGTAGTCTGTTTTTATTACTTTTAACACCAAAATCAGCAATGTATGTGAAGGAGTAAATTACAAAGCAAGGAGAAGTCTAGGAAGTAATTATTTTGGATATGGTAGAGAATTCTCTAACTGCCACTTCAATGATATTTTTTTTTGTTACTTTCAGTTATGCTTTATAAAACATGTTTATAGACGATGTCAGCAATGTTCTTCCTCAGTTGCTGTTGCAAAGACGATTTTCGCAGTTTATCACAAAATGCCAGATTTGCTCAGCATGTAATTTAATCTTATGCTTGGAAGCATCCACATTACTTGGTTATCATGGAATTATTCTTTAATAAAAATGTATGCTTTGTGATCTATATTTTATTAATTTGGCGAGTCAGTTTATCGATTGCTGCAGATGCCATGAATGTATAATTTGTCACAGTTATTGGTTGCCTGTCAGCAGTTCGGAGCACCACAGAGCTCGTTGCTCTTGGGGCACCTTAGAAATAAGCCTTTCTTGGTCTGCAAAAGAAAAGCTTTCTCCTGTAAATTATCATCAAGGCTTGGGTTGGTATCAGGTCTATCACTTCACAGCGTGTATTATCCTGTATTAGCCAAATGCTGTGAACAAATTGATAACACGGCCTGTTCAGGCAAAGAGTTTTCAGCAAATACAATTTAGTGATTTTCAGCGCCGGGGATGAGGTCAGAAGGAGCACATCATCAGACATGGGGAGGCACAGATTTCCTCAATATTTTAGTTCACTCTTAATGTAGGAATTGTTACTTGACTGGAAAATCAAAACAACAATCTAAGTTTTTTTTTAAAATTCCTGTTTACACATTGATAGTTTTACTACTGCAATATGCAGTCATGAGTTCTGTTGGTTGAAAAGTTTGTTTTTTTGTGAACAACTCTTAATGGATTTCATTTTTATTTTTTTTAAGTAAGACTGTGCATTCAGTATTTTTTTTTTCTAGCAAAGCAAATATTTATTTCCAAAATGCTTGGACTTATCGAGAAAGTTTACTTTGCTGATACTTTTGCAGCGGTGCTACAGCATAAAGAGTTGCTCGCTCGAGTGCTGCGGGTGCAAGAGCTGCTGCGTTCGCTTTGGGATTTTTGAAGGCTGCGTCCTGCACCCTTCAAAGCTGCTTCTAGTCAAACACCCAGTTTGTGGATCGTGTTCTTAAAAACAGGGGCTCAACAGACACTCTTCTGCCTGTCACGTTTTACCTGCAGGGTTTTTCATCCCCCGCATCTTTCTGGAATCTCTGAAATAATTGATCTCCGGCACTGGGGGGTGGTTTCTGCGGGAGCATCCTCGGGCTCTTGGAGGAACAACTTCCCGGGGGGGGGTCCTGAAGTTGTTGGTCCCTTCTGATGAGCAGTGCGGGGTTACATAAAAAAAACCTCAAACAAATGAAAAAAAAAAAATTGGA
>NW_009695610.1:0-15937 GCF_000703405.1 Apaloderma vittatum | reverse complement strand
CTGCCCCTCCTCTCCTGCTCATGAAAACTCCTTCAGCTTCCAAGCCGGCTCTGGTTTTGGATAAGGGTTAAACACTCTTCGCTGGTCTGTAGGGCTGTAGTAATTCCGGAACAGAGCTAGGAGAACCAGAAACGCAGTTCTAGAAAGAGGAATTAGCCTTTTACTTCCCATGGTCCATCTAAAAACAGCGGCCAACTATGCCACAAGTAGTTCTGGCTGCTCCTCTAACCCCCCCCGGCAGGCACACTGGGTAAGAGCAGCATGTCGTGCTTTGCCAAGTCAGTGTCACAGGTTGTTTCTATACACATCTGGAGATGAGAGAAACACCCAAGTTCCCATTATATTATGTATAGTGTAGTAAAAATCAAATTGTTGGAAAAATAAAACTGTTCCTTGAAGTCTGATCATTGCTGTAGGGCAGATTTATATTGATACAAGTACACTTGGCAACGAGTGTCCCAGACACCTTTTAGAAATAAACCTGAAACACATGAAATTGTGAAAGCAAAGTATGACTATCAGATTGTTGTCTTCTAAACTCCTTAAAACTTTTATTGGCATTTCTCTCTTTATTAAGTAATAGGTTAATACATCACCATAAATACACACACATTAGCGAAGATACAGGCTGTCAATTCAGTATGTGTAGACTTACAATGTACCTTACCTCTGTGATTCCTTTTGTATTAAATTCATGCTTCAGCTTTAACTTTTAAGTTTTTATTCGGTAGCTTGTCTGAAAGTTGTGGTTTGGTTTGTTTCCTTTGCAGCTGACCCCCTGGTTGGAAGTATTGCCACTCAGTATATGACTAACAGAGCAGAGCATGACAGAATGGCCAGACAGTGGACCAAAAGATACGCTACATAAATCAGCTTTTTGTCAAACCCTTACATTATTTGTCTGTGATGGAAAGAGCTGCTTATGATTTTGAAGGGGTGGGGGGAGGGAGGGTGCTGGTAAAGAGTAGGGTATTTCTATAACAGATTTTATTCAGTCTTTTATTTCCTAAGATTTTGTTGTTGTAACTTAAGGTATCTTGCTACAGTAGACAGCTAGGATTGGGAATAGCCTATTTTAAAACTGTAATTAGTTCAGCAATATTAGCTCACATATAGTACCAAGAAGAATGTACACTTCTTAGACTTGGTTTTCAGTTTGCTTGCAATATGTAAGAGATTAAAACAGCTTAATTTTGTACAGGTACATATGTTGACATTTATGTAAAAGTCCTTTCAAGACTCTACACACTGTTTTTGCTTTTTGTTTGGGGTTTTGGGGGGGTTATTTTTGTCCTGGGTTGGATTTGTTTGTGTTATTTTTGGCTTTTTTTTTGTTCTGTTTTGTTTGTAAAAAGATGTTGGGATTGTTTTCCCATATGGAGGGCACATTGGTATTTAACAAATCCTTTTTAAAGACTCATCTCATGGTCTGTGATACGGAGAGGTGGATATATGGCCTCATATATGAAATGAGAAGTAGTTAATGTATTATTTTATAAGCCAATCTATCTTTGTGAAAAGAATAAAGGGTTTAATCAGGACTTATGGTAACCTGTAGTGAAATACCTTAAGCTGTTTAACTGTGAGGCGTGGAATAGGAGTCACTCGGTGGATTGGTTGTATGTTGTGGGCTACTTAAGTCTGCATTTGTTACTGTGCTAATAAAAAGATGTTTAAAAAAAGAAAAAAGAGGAAAAAAAGATCTCTGCTTCGTGCCTTGCTTTGTCATTTTGCAAGAACAGTGTCTTCCAGTATGTTTTGAGGATTACAGCATGCATAAGGATGAGGGAGATCTGCAGGTGAGTGCACTGACTGCTGCTATTTTGGGAAGATGCTTCTAGACAAGCATATGACGAAGGACAGCCCAAGACTTTTTCAACTGTTCACTGCGTAAGTGTTGCACAGGCTGGCATGGCCCATGGGGAGGTCACCTGCCACCGAGTCCACGCTGGTTGCTTTTTAGCTGCTTCACAGGCTTGGCTTTTCGGGACCGGCAACTTGAAAAGTGTAAGAGCTCTGGAAGGGAAACAGGCAAGACGTAAAAGGAAGAAGAGAACACATCCATAGTTTTCTGATGGAGTGGTCTATTCCCACATAGAAGAGGAGGAGGAATCGTGTCCTGGTAAGCCAACAGAAGACACCTTAAAGGAGAGTAGAGGAGACTTAATCCGTAGATCCTTTAACTACGAACAAAGATTAGCTCCTAGAGACATGGTGTTTACCCGGAGGTGTGTGCCAACAGGGCGGTTAGTTGTGGATGTGGCATTCGGACCACTCCCTTCAGATAAAGGCCGGAAGTACAGATTCATTTTCACATGGCGAGTACTTCACCTTGCAACATTCATATGAGTGCCCTGTGGTCATCTGTGCTCTCAAATTTGTTTTGGTACTTTAAAATTCTGTATGTATTTTATCTATGTAATTTTCTCCCTATCTGTATGTAGACCAGATCTAACTTGGCCCAAAGGAATCTGTTAACTAGAGGTACCCTTCCTTGGCTGGGTGGCTGTGTGTGGTAGTACGTTAGCCTCATCAGCTGAACTGCCTTCTTTTGACAATACGTTTGTTTTGGTGTATGAGCTCCCTCCGCTGTTTGACTCAGCCTAGGAAAAATATTGGTATATAGCAGTATCACACCAGGAGTGTCTCTAGTAATCACTTCCTTCTCTCCTTTATTGAGTGAGGCGATAAATGGCTTGATCTCAGTAGGTTTTTGTTGGCTCCTGGCTTCGTGCTACGAGGACGTGCCGAATTAACTGTTGTAGCTGGCAGGGGGGAGGGAGCTGATTTGGGGTGACTGATCTGTACACTGTTTATTAAGCAGGATAGAAGTTTAAGGTGAACAGAGAACGATGGTTAAACTTACTAACTTGTTTTTATAATGATTGTTCTCCTTTACCTTGTGACAGAGCTGTCTAGCTTTTTAGTAGAGAAGTAATCCCAGTGACCTAGGGCAGGTTTTGAGTCAGTGGAACAGTAAGAACAAAATACATGTTCTGCCCTTTACGTACTACATTATACTTTGGACTTTACTTATTAACCCAGTGTAAAACTGCATTACAGTGAGTTTCATTTTTACTCCATACCAGCCACTATGTATATATTGTTTGCAGAGGGGACACTACGTTTTCCATCACTTGTCAATAGAATACTCTAGTATTTAGAAAAGGTAATTGATCTCAGTGCTTAAAAAGCATCACAATAAGCTTATGAAAGAAAACAGTGGGTGGTGGTTGTCCATGTGAATGCTCAAAATGATCTAAACTCATTTCTAATTAATTCAACCAAATCAAAGATAATGTGTTTGCCTTTATGTAATCTTTTTGAGAAAAGGGCCTTATTCAGAAGATCCCTTTTCTGCTTACCTTTCTTAAAACATTAAGTCCTCAACATCCAGGGAGTGAGTGAGCAAAGCTGATCTTGCATGATGTGGCTCTGACAGCGTACAGGTGACATGGGTTTTTGCCGTGGAATTGGCATAGAGTCTGTGGGGTGCGGAACTGGGCAGGAACCTGTCACCTCCATCCCTTCCATCTCCACACATTTCAAGTTAATTTCTGATTTGTCAGTCTGCACTGCCTTGGCTCAAGGGTCAGCTTCAGTGGTGATGTGAGGTTAGCAGAGGTCTTTGCTTATTTTGATTGATCCAAAGCTGAATCAAGTCCCTTCTAGAAGGGTTCTGCAGAGCTGACGTGAAGAAATGTAGCCAGTTCCTTGGTGAGGGGTTGCAGCAAGGAGCTGAACCACTGCTGCTCTGAAGTCGCCCCCACTTCCCAAGCACTTCAGGCAGATATCAATGTCTTCTGGGTAGGGAAAAACCCTTGAGTACACGGTGTGCTGAGTAGGAAATGAGTGAGGAGGGAGTGTTCTGCAGCATCTCTGGGGACAATGACTATGACTGGTGAGGTTGCGGGAGGTCATGCTATAGTGCTTACTCAGCTGCAGTGTTGCAAGGGAACCAATTGTATGTTTCTAGCAGGGCATTACAAGAGCTTGCTCATTCATAATTGCTCTCCTATCTTACTCCTTGGCCACAGCAATCCAAACTATATTGAGCAAAGCACATAAACAGTTTCGTCTGCCTTCATTATAAAGGCAGGAATACCTGCTTAATTTTCAGGGAATTCTACTGCTGCCCTGACATTAGTAATGCTGATGGACTTTATTTGTCAGCATTCAGGAAGAGCAATGCTATAAGCACGCATCTTAATTGGGATTATTAAGCACACTTAGTATTTAGCAGTTATGATATGACAGTGCAAATATTGCCTGTGGTTTTGCTGACTCACAGTGAAATTCTCAATATTTGTTCAAGACAACATTTGTTTATTGGAAAATGAGGGAACTGGGCACTTCAGTTCACAGCCTTTCCCCACTCCCATCTTCGAGCTAGTATCAATTAGCGTAAGAGGTTGTCAGAGGCCAAAATGTGTCTGCTCTCTCTGGGAATGGTTGCTCATTCTGTCCCTCTGTATCCAATTTTGTTTAGTTTACTTACGGGCTGACCTAAGGCAGCAGATTCCTGCAGCACAGGTTTGACTCTCACATGGAGAGTCAAATACGACACACAACAACTGTGCTCCTGCTGCTGGATAATGTGCAGCATATTCAGACCAAAGCTGTTTGTACCAGTGTTTCTGGGTGTTCACCATGGGACGTTCCCAAAAGGCAGTCTCCTCCACTCCCTAGCTCCCTCTCACAACAAGTGGTACTGCACTCCATACTGGTTGTTATCCAGCCTGTAGCTTCGTACCAAGAGTGGATTCCTACCGCTGGATAGGACTATTATACAATGCATTATGCAGAGCCCGGGCATACAAACTTGCTCTCTATAATTTCTCAGTGAAATTACCACCTATGTAAATGTGACTGATTTGTACGGGACGTGCTGGAACAAAACCATGTACAGCTATGTTGTCCTTCAGGTCACAGTTAAATTAATTGAGTGCTCTGAGAGCTTTTCTGGTTTGTACTAATAAATTCCTGAGCTGAAAGCACTATTTGCCAGACTGTGCTGACCAACTTCATGTCAGGGTAGATCTGTTCTAGCATCTCCCACAAGATTTTCTTTATTTTGTTTTATTCCAGATACTAGCAGAACTTAAGTGACTAAATCTGCTGGTAGTTGTTCTTCCTGCCCCAAACCCTTCTGCAACAACACACTGACCTGAGCCTCCTGCAGCATCAAAAAGCCCCATGGCTCTGTTGAAGGTCAGAGTAAAAGGACTGTTGCTATTTCAAGCATATCCTCTCTCCAAATTGAATGCTTTATTGCAGCTAGTACTATTTGCCACTAGAAGCTATAGATCTGCAGGGGGATTGCTTAATGACAACCTTGTCTGATTTGTCCCTCAACATGGCTCTATCAGGCATAGTCAAAGCCCCTGCTAGAGAGGTGTCCACCTGTCCCTCCCTCCTCCGTAACCCTTGTTGCAAGGTAACTCCTCTCAGGAAGTGCGTTTTAAGGCTTTTACCACCAGTCCGTGAGAAGGAAGGATACTTCTTAGCCATAAGCTTGCTGATTTTATTGCTGAATGAGATTATTGCTTTAAGTGAAACTGCTAGAAGCAAATGGCACAGAAAGGACTTAGGCTGCGACCTGGCGGCAGCAGAGAATGCTAAATTAGCTTAGTTATCACAGTTATTCCCTTTGCTCTTCCTTCCAGGCAAGGGAAATGTTGATTTGTTCTGGGACTGTGAGAGTTTACTAGCTAAGAAGGTGAAGGGCTCAAGCAGCGTTTTCCGATCTGTCACAGTCACTTCCCACAGTCTCACTTTCTCGGCCCTTGCCCATTGCTGTGCTGCTTCTGCATCCACTTGCCTTTGGTCCAGGAGGTCAGTTTTGTTTCCCAAGACAATAACTGTTACCTATAAACAAAACAAAAGGTTGAGCTTTGTACAAAGAGCATCCAGCAGTCACAGTGCTTTTAAAGAGCAGGCAAACAGCAACACAGTTCAGACCTCTTCTTAACACAGGCACAAGGTAAGATGTGTGAAGTTTGGAAGATTCAAGGTCTGGGATTTGAATTAGCCTCATCTACTACTTGTGGGCTGGGAGCTGGTTTTAATCATAGGATATGCAGGATTTCCCCTCCCCCAGTTTCTTAAGGGGAAACAATACCCTAGAGAGTTGAAGTTAAACAGTCCTGTTCTCCATTTACTTGGCAATTGAGCTGCCTTAGACAAATGATAAGAGCGTGACATCTGAGTAGGTCAGAGCAGTGGATGCTTGAGAGATGAAAATGCACGTGGCAGCAGAGAAAGCCTGAGCCCCACAGCTGGATTTTGCCCAGCTTGTTTCTGCCCCCAGCTCACAATGTAAACAAAGCCAACCGTGCCACAAGGCAGCCTGTGCCAGCAGCCCGAGCAGGCTGAGCTGTTGTGTCCCTCTCATCTCTACACTAGTAGTTTGACAAAGATCAAGTGATAAGGTCTTCTCTTGTTGATTATTTGGGGGTTTTGCTGTGGCCACACCTGCTTGCTCTTTCCTGTTCATCAGGCTAACTCCAGGATGTCTTCTGTTTCTTTCCAGCTAGAGATGTTTGTCCTGTTCCTGTGAGGTCTGAGGCTTCCTTTTTTTTCTCTAACAGTCCAGGGTGTTTGGGAAAAAATGTTTCTTCCCTCTGCAAAGGCTTTGAAAGAAGCTATAATCTTCACGTGCATTTACCACACTCTCCAACTGAATTTTACCTATACTTGAGCTGTCACTATGAAAGAACAGAATCTCTATTTAGTATAAAATTTGTCCAGGCTTTAAGGTACGTGCTGGAGAGCCCCCACAGCCAGCAAAGGCAAGGAACCAGCCATCAGTGCTTTCTGTCTTCTGCCACACAACAGGGGACTGTGCCAATCAAGAAGGTGAAGTTCTGCCAGCTCAGAAGCACCACGTGTGAAGATACATCCCTAATTTGTTTAAGGATGCACTCTAGCAGAGCCCAAACTTTAAACCCGCTGATACTGTCTTAAGGTAGGACTCCTGATATCACCAGCTATGCTTCAAAGCCTGGTTATTATGGACTAGAACTCACAGGAATAAAACTAATTTATCCAGCCTATTGTGAGCACTACTCTTTCAACTGTGTTATCCTCAGTCAAGATCACAACTTTAAGCTATCCCAGAGGATAATCGAATTGGCCCTGCTGGGGCTGTGACTCCCTCTACCTTACAATATGCTGTAAAGTAATAAATTGGGGTCCTCACAAAACATGGTGCCTGGGAAAAATTTCCTGCTTGTCCACCTTTCCTTGCCCTGCAGGGCAGTTCTGATTGACTCCCATATCCCTGTTATATGTGACATTCTGCAGCTCACAGCAGCCCTACCAGCTAACATACCTCTCCTGTGACTGCACGTTTGGCTGCTGTCAAACTTGGAGCCTGCCTTCCTCCACCGCTCTCTGTGCTGTCAGTACTAAACAAGTTACATTTTTGGAAAGTCTCTCCCTAACATTATCCAATTAATTCTTCATGATTTTTTTTTTTTTCTTTTAACAGCATAAACCAGACGTTTGGAAAGCTGTGGGCTAAAGACATTTAACAGGGAAAGCTACTCGAGAATATAAAGATACTGTAGGAAACGCCATAATACTAATGCCACATGCAAGTTATATTTGTTTAGCTAAGCTGGAACACTGTCAGCTGAAAACACTAGCTGCTTTCTAAGGGAAAATAGAGCAGTCATTTCACACAATTGAATTGATTCAATATGGTTGTTAAAATACATTAAAGCTGCTTTGCCAATTGACTAATGTCTGGGAGACCCATTGTCAATTACACTAGTTTGTAAGCCATGGAGTACATGAATACAAAACAAACAAAGATAATGCCCTTCGTTATATTATTCCATGCACTTGACTTCCCGTATACAATATCTAAAAAAAACATATGAACCACACTGCTGTAGACCATATGTTTTATTAGTCATAAGTGTCCTGGCTGGTGCATTCAGCTAACTGAATTTTAGCTGCAGCAGAGGAAGCAAGAAGCGAAAAAACCAACACATTCTTTTGCGTGACCTGCATGACATGTGAATTAGGCTTTCCCAGCATGAGAAAGCTTCCTTTGGCTGTGGGTACCTTTGTTTTCTTCTGCATGCGAGTTTTACAGAAATAAAAATCTATGCTTTGCAACCTCAACTTCCTATCACTGATAAAGCGATAAGCCAAGCAGTTATGGCACCACGCATTTACCTCCTTTTTGTCTCTAAAGACATCGATCTCCTTTTTGAGCAGTTCGACTCTTTGAAAAGCTTCGAGGCTGGTCACGGCGTACACGAGAACGAAGCCATCAGCGACAGAGAAATAGTGTTTTGGCAGTTCTACGCCCTCCTGCAGACCCCTGGTGTCATAAAGCCTTAACTGTTCCTTCACGCCTCGGTCTGTCTCCACCGACGCCAGATACACATCTTCCATTGTGGCACCCTCTTCTAAGCCTGTTTTAAAACAAGCAGGGAAGTTCAGCCGGTGTAAGTACAGCACCACTATAAGAAGAAGTTGCCAAATCGCAGAATTTTACCCCAGAATAGCTTTCAGTGCACGTTTTCCAAAGTGACTTGACCTGGACGCGACTTTGCTGTTTGTAATAACAGCCAAAGAACACCAGATAGTCAAGTACTAATATCTTGAACCTACTCCTTTGCTTCGTACTGAGCTGGATCATATGACAGAAGCAGGAGCTGAAGGAATAATTCTGGAAATGGATGTGTGTTACTGGTACAACTGACCAACTAGTGAAATTGAGCCAAGAGGGGAAGGGGATATATGCATTCAAGCAAATTTGTATGGTATATTTACTGAAATAACACAGTGAGCTTTTTCTATCCCTCAGGGATGGAAATGACTAAGATTTGCTAATTGGAGCAAGGTCCTTTATTGAAAGGTAAGAGCATTCACAAGGTAACAAGGTTTCATATATATATGACCTGCTCCATAGTAACTATCTACATACCAACTCTCCTTCCTTCCTCTCCTCATGTGAGGTAATCCAAGGTAGCTTGCTTTGAACTAATTAAAATTATTTTTTCCAAGCCCAACCTGAAAATACATAGATCACCTTAGCGTTGTGTTCCCTCCTGGATGCAGGTGTGTAAGGTTACAGGTCCCAACAAACTATGCATAGTGTAGCTGGGCCACTTTCAGTCCATTTAAAGTATTTGTATAAACCCTCTGCAATACACGTTTTTGCCTCCACTGCGTGCCTGTATACATGAGTTGTTTGCCATCGCTGGGCTGCAATAATGGGTCCTGTATTATTCTCTTTGCCAAAAAGGGACCATATTACAGCATTGTTTAAGAAAACACAAGGGATTATCTGGCCTGTGAAAATAAGGATTTTGCTATATTCAGTGACGCTATTCAAAATGGTTCACATTGACAAACAAGCTAAAGCATTCCACCCACGCTGATGATTTCCCATGATGTATGCAGCATTCCTGTGCAAGAAAGTGGCACAAGTGGTTCTTTTGGCCCGTCTCTGTGAAGCCTTCATAGATCAAATTCTTATTTGGTTTGCAACAAATTAATTTATCTCACCTCCAAATATAGCCATGCTAATGTGTGGGAGCAAAATGACAAAACAAAGGTTAATCAAAAGATGAAACATGAACGCCTTCTGTGTGGTTGGAGAATGTGGTTACGAGGGTATGTTTAAAGACCAAGGTAGGTAACAGAGCCCTTTCTGGATATAGCACTGTATTTTCTCTTGCTCTGCCTCGTTCCCTTGTACAGACAGGTCAAGGAAATATCTAGCATCAGTAAATACTACTTTGGCAAGAAGGAATGAACCACAAGAAGCTAAATTTTCTTTTTAGAAAGCAATGAATAACATGGTCCAAGTTTTTATCATCTAAATACTGCACTGTAATTCAACAGTCTTAAATCTATCCATGCTCTCCTGTGACAGACTCTTCCTCACAGCATTAAAAGTCGCAGTGAAAATTAGGTGTTTTAACATCCTACTTGAAAACGAAGAAGAAAAATTAAGACCTGAGACCTAAGTCAGCAGAACAGAGTAAGAAATTTTGATGTGAAATGGGAGGGCACTTTGGAGGGACCTGGAATTTAAGCATCAGTATCAGATTCCAGAGGTGAAATTTCACCTATGTGCATTGGAGGAGGAAGTATATGCAAGTAGATCCTTAAGGAGACACAGATAATTTTTAGAAACACCTGTCACCTTACTTTAGGCCCTGCTTCTAAACTCTAGAGCACGCACTAGCTGCATCTTGCTGACAATGATATTTCCGCTTCATGTTAGTACCATCCCATTCAAACACTCTCCTGGGCTCCTTCCAAACACGTGCCAGGCAGGCTGTACAAGCAGCAAAACCAGTCAGGAAAAGCCCTGTGTCCTAGGACAGTGTCCCAAGGACCCCGGTTCTCCTTTCCTTCCCTGGCATCCCCAGGCATCCTCCCGCTTTTGCTACCTGGGTGGCAAGGGCAGCTTGTTCTGGGGAGTTACTGCCCTGCAGGCTGCTGCTGCCGGCTCAAGTAGGTATTCCTTGGAGGAGAGCATTACCATGGGCCTTTTATCTCTTTCCTGATACCAGTTTTTCTGAATGTTCAGAAACATTTTGAGATATCTGCTGCTGTGACAGAGCTGAACGGGCAGATGGAACCAACTTTCTTTAGCTATGGGGGGAAAGAGGAACACAATGAACAATCTCGTGACTTCTTTGGAAGCCAAAGATGAAAAAAAGGGAGGGAGAGAAAGGAGGAAGAGACAGGAGATTGATGACATTCTCTAGCACCTACTTAGCTGGTGCAAGTCTTGGAGGAGGCAGAAGGGTCAGTCTGTGTTCCTGACTGCTGCCACAGAGGAACTGCAAAGGGGAAGCCTCAGTCATAAACTGGGTGACGTTTCAGCCCCTTGTGGTTTCCCAATGAGGAAAAGAAAAGGCTTGACATACTAATGAATACTGCATGCTCGAGCTAGGCAAGGCAGAGCTATTGAAAATACCAAAATAAAGCAAAATTTCAAGATAGATGGAATTTCAGGAGTTCCCAACTTGACTCGAACATAAAAGCAGGGCAAATTTTGTGTCTTCTTGAGTACTTTTGAATATGTCCTATGTGATCTCTCCTTACCTCTCTCCCGCAGAAATTCAGTAAAGAGCTCCTACAGCCTGCTATTCCTTGTGTTCATAAACTGTGGGATAACAAGCTTTGCTTCCTCAGGTCTCAAATGACAGCATATTGGAGGATCCCTGAGTTGGAGAAGTGCTGGACAGGCCTAAACGGGAGCTGGTCTACCTAGATTTAGCAGCTTGTTAAGTAGTGGTCCCATGGACCAGTAGCCACGGTTGTGACCCTCAGTGGCACACATTCAGGTCCATTTTCATCTGTTTCTAAAGTGCAAAGCTGACTGCAGCTCTATCAGGAGGTAGTTTTGATTTAAGAAACAAAGATGTAAGAATGCATAATTTGGTTAATAAGCCTCCACATCTTGGGAGCTGTGAAAGCCAAAACCCCAAATCCCTCCAGCTGAGGCCAGGCAAGGCAAATTCTCTCATTATTGGTTCTGCCACAGGTATATACGGTGTTTTCAATCCTAGCTCTTAAGATGATTTGAGGTAGCTGCTCATGAATAACCTGACCATACCACCTATTTACATAGCCAGGAGGCAGAGATAACGAAAATCATGTTTTCTACAAGAAGAGTTCTCATCTCCTCCTGTTGAGCTAATAAGCTTTACCATAGGCTGAGAGGCCAGAGATACTTTAAAGGTAGAAGAAAGACTCCTTTCTGCACTATCACTGAGCAGGGACACCGTTTGACAAAAAATACCTATCTTCTTTACGGACCTGTCCCGTGCCAAAGTTAAACCAGCAACTCTGCCATTAGCCCTCTCAAGTCTTGCAATTTTAAAGCCTAACACAAAAACCACTACCACAGATTGTTGCTCGCACACTCCAGGGAGACGGATACTCCTTTTCAATGGGTATTCCTCCCTCCCAAGTACTTATTCCTCTTTGATCTCAAGCAGTCTTAGTTCCTTTGCAAGAGTGCTAGCTCCTGACTTTGTAAGCAACAGCAGCACTTAGGGACTTGATCCATGACAAGCCAGGGGGAGCTGAAGGTGCACACCTTTCTAGGAAAAGAAACAGCGCAGCTGGGTTTACAGCACCATCACCAAGCACACAGCAAGGAGTGTGGGCTCAAAGCCAAGGCTTTATATAGCAGCATGATTCCTCCAAGGACACTAATTGCTTCCCTGATAGCAGCTGTGACACTACTCCTTTTTACAGGAAAGTCAACAGGAGGCACACGAGTGCTGACGTAGACTCACTGCTGATCTACAGCCAGGAGACCCCCATATCAGTGGCTGGGGCACCTCAGAGGGCACCAGATCTTGTGCTCTGAACCTACAACCAAGTTCTAGGACACCTCTTGTCATGGGGAGGAGGATGTGGATGCCGTCAGGAACAGAGACGCTCCGTGCGTTGGCTCAGCAGTCCTCCCCGTGGCTCCCCAGCCCTCAGACTGGCTGCAGAGCTGCTCCTGACGTCAGTCAGGAAGCACAGGTTTTGAAACAGCTTGTGTCCATGCTGCCATACCTGCTGAGCTGCCTTGCTGCTTGGCTCTGAACAGACAGGCTTTCAGCAAACACTCTAGTCTCTTTTGCCTCCTGCCAAAAAGGCCAGCAGCCAAGATGTACATGTCAGGTTGCTGGAGCTCACAAGCCTTAGGAAACGAGGATGGAGATTCAGTAATCATGTTTTAAGCGTGGAGGGGCCACCCCTGCAACTGTAGCATCAGCAATGGGTCTGTGCTGTTTAAAACAGCTCAGCTAAGGAGCAGACTCCCCATTCCTGAAACCCTGTCCTTGCCCAGTGACACCCTCACAGTGATGTCCTGCCTCCACAGTTCGAGAGCTAGAGCAATACAGATTGGAGCAGTAGCTAAAGATCTGCTGGGAACCATTTTCACCAGCCCAAAGTTCTGCCAGAACTGCCTATGGGCTGAGGAAGAGGCAGGGAGGATGGTGGCAGCTCAGCAGAACTGCCAGAAACACCATCGTATCAGTCTATCCTCCCAAATGTGCCTGATGGCACACACAGGTGATATCAAAAGTGCTGAGCCATGGCCGCTCATCTGTTGCTGCTGTGGCTCTGCCTGAGCCCCCTCCATACTCTGATCTTGCCCCTGCTATTTGCCCTCTTTCTCTGAATGTCTTGGGAATAAGATTTTACCAAAATCATAGAAAGCAGGAGACTACCTTCTTTCTTCTCCCCTTGCACCTCCACTCCGCTATCAGCTGCTCCCTCTCTTGCAGTTAAGTTTAAAAAATAAGAGCAGAGCTGCCTGAAAAGTAAACCGATCTTTTTAACAGAGGTGGGGGAAAGTCTGCATTGCACAGTGGCCGAGCTGGGAGAGGCAGAGGGACACCCACAGCTCAGCCCTGGGCACGAGGCCTCCCTCCAGTTATGTCAGCCAGTATGCATGACGCTGTATAATCGTGTATACGGCTGGCTCCATAAATAGCTCCTCTGATCAGCAACACCTGAATATCCTTCCTGCCTGAGTCGCTAATGGGAGCTGAGGGCAGGAAGTAATGCAAGGCAATACGATTCAAGTAATGTGGCCTCGCTCCTGCTGCTTGGGTGTCTCTGACAATCACCCAGCCCGGCACAGAGGAGAGGCAGATCGGTAGCGAAGGGAAAAAAAAGCCTTCAGCCCACAGGTTTTGCAACCTTCATGCTGAAAGCTACACAGGGCTACGTGCGTAGGGCTCAGTAGGATGCTGGAAACAGATGTTGCTCCAACATTAGAGGAAATCCTCCCTTTAAACAAGGGTATTATCACGCAGTTCTAGATCACGCTTTGCCAGCAAATTCCTCCCCTCCACAAATTTTAAAGGCATAGCGCCTGCCAAGCAGTGGTCTAGAAATCCTAGTGTTTATCCAATAATTCAACCCAACATTTAAGGAAAAGATGCGAATTGACTGGACATCTTCCTTCAAAGACCTGAGATTCAGCCCTGGTGCCACCCCCTTGTGTCAGGGTGAGACAGGTATAATTTGTCAGCCTGCTGATCCTTGCGCTTCCTTTCAAAACCAAGTCATGTGGAAACAGAGGGAAACAAGCTGGCTTTGCCTTCGTCCCCTTTCTTTTGTGCACAGCAAGTCTCAGACTCGTGTCTCGAGTCTATTTTCCAAGGGAGGATTTCTCTGAGAGCTGAGAAGCTTGGCCCTTGAAGTTGAGCACAGAATGTGGGACCTAAAGCTGAGCTGTTTTTCCTTCCAGCGCTTTGATTCAATATTAGTCAAACCCAAGCAAAATAAAGCTTTAAGAAGATGGAGCAGAAGTCTAAACAGTCCCTCTGCTCGTCATGTGACATCTGTTTATTTTTCAGGCACCCACAGCATCTTTCAGGGAACGAGGTATTTCTTATGTAAATAGGCAGCAAGCACATCACCTACTTTCTGTGTTTGTTTCTTTTTAAACATCACATATTTTATAACTGGGAACATCACAGAAAGGGTTCTCCAAGCCTCATTTAAAAATTGGCAAGTAAGAGACTACGAATTTCAAGAACTGCCCAGATTAATTTCCTCCTCCACCTCTGTGCAGTTTGTGGTCCTTGGCTACTGGGTGTTTTTGGGGGGGACCACACAGAACAAGATGCTGAAAAAGGAAACAATCTCCCCCCACCCCCCCAAAAAAAAGGAAAAAATATCTCACCAACAGTATGCTTTCCATAGAGAAGCTGCTCCAAAATCGCAGTCTTTCCCACTGAGGCCATTCCACAAACCACCACCTTGTAGCCCTTGCCCATCTTTCCTGAGGGGACAGGGTCAGCCGGCGAGCCCTGGGCAGACACAGGGGTCTGTTAGCCCGCCTGGAGGCACAGCTCAGCACCCTGCGGGAGGGGAAGCCCACCGAAGGCGAGAGGCAAAACACGAAGCAGCAGCGGGTGGCTCGGAGGCACAGCTCCCTCCCAGGCACTCACCAGCGACTGATATTTTTAGGACCAGGGTTTCCTCCCGCACCATTTTTTTAAAGGTTTTAGGCTGCTGCATTGGTGTCAGTGCTTGCCGGCAGCCTCGACGCTTGCTCTGTCGGGCTCGGGGAGGCTGTTTGAGAGCACTGAGGTGTGTGAGCCCTCCGGGACAGGGGCTGTGTTTGCTGAACACTGCAAGAGTTGTGTCATTGGTATCCATGGCTTTGCTGCGGGCCTGATGTTATCAGCCCACAAAGTTGGTTCCTTCCTGTTTTATTTGATGCACAGAAAATTTCCAGCTATTACAGACCAGGAGCTGGAAAATCGGAGCGCTAAAGGCTGAAGCACAGGAAAGCAAAAGCAAAAGCAGCGTGGGTTTTTTTTTCGATCTGCTTCAAATCATTTTGGGTGGGAGGGGGTTGGCTTTAGCAGGAGGCCTTGAGAAGCCAGGGGCAGGTCCCTCTGGGGGGTGGTGGGCCCCAGCTCTGGGTTCGCTATTGGGAGCAGTTTGCCACAGCGAGAGCTGAAGGTACCTTGTCAGGACCAGGAGGTGCTGGCGTCGTCCTGCCTCGATTCCACTTTAAGCAGGAAACCCTTCACAAGCCAGGGTGCTCTGCAAGGCACACACGAAAAAACGGCAAGGTCACCCCAGAGCCGCAGGGAGATGGGGGGACATCCATGCAGGGGAAGCTCCAATTCCCGTTTTGATTCCCCCACAGGGCCCAATGTCTCCACAGCAGCACGCTGGGAATGCGCCAGAGAGAGGGGGCAAAGGTCCTCCCAGCCCCAGGCCCCTACCCCTGCTCCTGCAGAGCGCCCTCTGCACATGGGTGTCCACCTGCCCCTGCACACTGAAAGGGGTCTGGGGTTGGGTTTAGGGCTTTTTTACCCTGGGATTTATTATTTATGAAATAATAACAACAGTAATAATAGTAATAATAGTAGTAGTAATAGTAGTAATAATAATAATAATACTTTTAAAGGGTTCTTTTCAGGAT
>NW_009695609.1:16246-18740 GCF_000703405.1 Apaloderma vittatum | reverse complement strand
GTTCAGCAAATCTGAGCTGGGCCGCATCGAAGACACATACTCAGGAGTTGACGAAAGGGTGATCCAGAATGCCTGCATTTTTTGCTTTAAAATTTAGTAAAGGCATCAAGGTTTGAATTATCTGACTGATTTCTATCAAAGGATGAAACTGTGTAGCTGATGTGCAAGGGGGAGAGGGGCCAGAACAAGAACGAGCAAAAGGAAAGAGAAATGCTCTTTTTTCTCTTTTGATTCTTAGGTTTATGTGCTGTCACTTCTTTAGTTTTTCCTTGTTTGTTTGGATTAATGTTTCTCACGAGGTAAAGAACTCTGTGCAGCTTTTGGAGCTACAAGTCAAATAATCACCCGTATCCAAAACTCGATTATAGAAACATCTGCTTAATGTTTGACGGGATGCTATTTTCTCAGTGTGACATTAAAAGGAAGTGCTTAGTCTGAACGAACCTAAAATTGCTTTAAATCATAGGGTTCAGAGCATGTAGATGATATTCTGCATCCCCCTCTCATGGATTCTTGCAGGAAAATTGGGAAATATTCCATGATAGACACCAACCAGAAGAACTGGGCTCCCTCCTTGCTGTGTGCAGGTGCCAAGAAGGAGTTTTTCCTGACATAGTTTCAGTGTGCTGGTTGTGTGCCGCTTACGACAGCAGCAACACAGAAGTAGGGTTCATTCTGAAAAAAAAATGGAATAAAATATGGGCAAGCCTAGTTTTGGACGTGTTTTGAGCCCCCTCCCAGCTGTACCTGTGAGATGTGTTTTACTTTCCCAGCTCAGGAGGGCTGGCCACGGTCACGGGTGATCTAAATCCGTGCAGATCTGTTAAGCTTCAAGAAGGTCTGCAGATTTGTTCGGGTTGAGAACATGAACACATTCTTCAGAGTTGAACTTACTGATGTACAGCGTGCTGAGGTGCAATCTTGAACAGCAGGTTTTAATTTGGGTCGGGAGAGGTTTTCGTCTCTAGTGTAAGGAACTGAGAAAGGGATTTTTAATGGAAGTGTTGACACGACCTGAAAACATCAACAGGCTTGCTATGAATAAAAGTTTTATCAGCTGCTCTTACAACTGGGCTGTAGCACACAGCAGTGCTGAATTAAAGAGCTTTTAATGATTTATGGTGCTCCGGCAAACGAGTCCTTCATCAATCTTGTGATAAAGCACAGCTTTTCAGCAGGGAGAAAGTAAAGCCGTAAGACTCTGTGAAAAATACCGTAAGGAGTGAAACGTGGCAAGGTGCTTGGAATAGAAAACAGAATCAGCTTGTGAAGATGTGAAGGCAGATTTGTTGAGCTGGTAACCTTGTACTTAGAGCATGGCTCTGGAGGATCGCATTATCCTGGTTTCGTCTGAAATAAAGTTAATTCACTGCAACTTTACTCCTTTTAATTTGCTTTATACCTGATTATTGGTGGATTCTGGGTTTGAATTTTGTGTCTGAAGAGGAGACTGTGATATTAAAATAGAATCACAGAGTCATGGAATTGTCAGGGTTGGAAGGGACCTTAAAGATCATCTTGTTCTAACCCCCTGCCATGGGCAGGGACATCCCCCACTAGATCAGGCTGCCCAGAGCCCCATCCAGCCTGGCCTGAAACACTCCCAGGGATGGGGCTGCCACCCCCTCTCTGGGCAACCTGTGCCGGGGTCTCCCCACCCTCATGGGGAAGAACTTCTTCCTCACGTCCAACCTGAACCGACCCATCTCCAGCTTCAATCCATTCCCTCCAGTTCTGGCTTCAGTCCATTCCCTCTAGTCCTGTCACGCCCCGCCCCCCTCACAAGCCCCTCCCCAGCTTTCTTGTAGCCCCTTGAGATCCTGGCAGCCACCAGAAGGTCTCCTGGGAGCCTTCTTTTCTGCAGAGTGAACAGCCCCAGCTCTCTCAGTCTGTCTGCGCAGGAGAGCTGCTCCAGCCTTTGAGCATCCTCGTGGCCCTTCTCCGGACACGCTCCAGCACGTCCAGATCTTTCCTGTAGCAGGTACTGGTTGTTACGCTTCGGGGTGCAGCTATGAAGTGGTCCCGACTTGGTGAACCCATTGATTGCGGAGAAGCTGCTCCGGTGCTGCTCCGGTCCCTGGTGCCTGAGCCCGGTTCATCCGCGCGGCACGGCGCGGGAGGCTGCTGTGCGGGTTGGCGCTGGGGCCAGCGCTGCAGATGTCCCATTCTTCTAAATGGGTCTTTGTGTGCCGGAGATAATGGCTGGGAACAGCGCTGCCAGAGACGCTGCTGTCAAAACTGTTCCCAGAGCAAAGTTCTGGTTAAATAAGCTGCATAATCAAGCAATGAAGGTTTTGGATTGTTTCGAAGCGTGTTTTTGTTCAGGATCAGACAGTATTATGGTAACGTGTCTCCGTTGAGCGTGGGGAAGCGTCACGGGGAAGTCGTGTGGAGCTGCAGCCCTGCTCCCAGCGCCTCACCCCGGGTGTCCCGGCTGCCGGGGCTCTCCCTGCAGCCACAGGCTCAGAGCAGGGGGGTGGCCGGGCCCCCTGCA